>NC_056688.1:36084924-36387954 GCF_018350215.1 Panthera leo | reverse complement strand
TCAGCACAGAGCCTGACGTGGGGCTCGAACTCACAGATCGCGAGATCATGACCTGGGCGGAAGTCAGATGCTCAACCGACTGAGCCACCTAGGCGCCCCCACAATTAACTCATATTTGATATGGGAGTCAAAAATACTCAATGGAGAAGGACAGTTTCTTCAATCAATGATGCTGGGAATATTAGAAATTCACGTGTAAAACAATGAAACTAGACACTTCTCTTACACAAGTCATAAATATTAACTCAAAATGTATTTAAAAATTAAATATAGGGGCGCCTGGGTGGCTTGGTCGGTTAAACCTCCGACTTTGGCTCGGGTCATGATCTCACGGTCCATGAGTTCGAGCCCCGCGTCGGGCTCTGTGCTGACAGCTCCGAGCCTGGAGCCTGTTTCAGATTCTGTGTCTCCCTCTCTCTCTGCCCCTCCCCTGTTCATGCTCTGTCTCTCTCTGTCTCAAAAATAAATAAACGTTAAAAAAAAATTAAAAAAAAATAAATATAAAATGGGAAACAATAAATCTCTTAGAAGAAAATATAGGCAAAAACTCATTTTCATAGTTACTTGTCAATGATTTTTTTGGATATGACATATAAAGCACAAGAAGCAAAATAAAAAATAAACAAGTGGGACTATGTCAGATTAAAAACCTTCTGAACAGCAATGGAAACCATCAACAAACTGAAAAGACAATCTACAGAGTGGGAGAAAATATTTGCAGATCTGCAAATTTAGTTAAGTGGTTAATATCTAAAACATATAAAGAGCTCGTATAACTCAAAAGCAAAAAACAAACTCCAATTTAAAAAAAAATGGGCAAAGAACATGAATAGACATTTTCCCAAAGAAGATATATGAATAGTCAACAGGTACATAGAAAGATATTCAATATCACTAAACTATTGGGGAAATGCAAATCAAAACTACAATGGGATATCAGCACAAGCCCATTAGAGGTTCATCATTTCCATTAAAATCAGGATTTGCACTACCTTTTACTGTAATTGTCAAAGTGTTGAAGACAGTCACTGCAGAACATTTTAATAATGATGAACAACTCCTTAATATGATTTGTTAACAAATCTTGATGAAGAAAATGTTCTTTATAGAAATTGTCCACCAAACATAAGAGACTCTTAAATATGGAGAACAGAGGGTTACTAGAGGGGTTGTAGGAAAGGGGATGGGCCAAATGGGTAATGGGCATTAAGGAATCTACTCCTGAAATCACTGTTGCACTATATGCTAACTAACTTGGATGCAAATTAAAAAAAAAAAAAAACATAAATAATAAATAAAAATAAAAAAATAAAAAACAAAAATGGGGGCTTAAAAAAAAAGAAATTGTCTACACCTATTCTACATTATACTATACTCTAAAGTATGAGAAGGAATTATAGCATCTCATTTTCACTTAATATAGGATTTTATTACATTTCTAAGAAGAACCAATGTCATATTAAGACATATTCTACATCTGTGCTAACAAAATCCAAAATCAAGCCCCAACAAAATACACTGCAGGAAAAAATGTTGTAAGGTTTGCCAAATTAGAAGGCCTTGGGAAAGGTTTGGGCTTTTCATAGACCAGTCTTTAAAATAAAGTTTGAAAGCAAGCTTACATGCATTCATAATAATTAGCCCAAAGTTCTTCTTGCTGCAAATTTATTACTAAGAGGGACTCAGAGAACTCAGAAAAGCAATGAAGTTCATGGATATTCCTACTACAGTCAGTCAAAAGACACAGATTAAAATCAGCAAGGAAAGAAGCACTTAGGTGATGGTTCAGGAAACAAAAACATGGAGCTACCAGTTTTGTTCTCTAAGCGGAGTCATGCAACCACTGTCTTTTTCTCCTAGAAATAACATGTGACAATGGGCACATCATATAGATAGGGAGTTTCAGGGGGAAAAAAATGAAAATACAATAGAGATTCAAAAGGGAATTATAGAATTCCAGAAACCTAATATACATCATGGTGATTCTACTTAATAATATATTATATACTTGAAATTTGCTCAGAGAGTAGATATCAAGTGTTCTCACCACAATAAATAATACATAGATAAACAGTAACTATGAGAAGTAAATATGTTAATAGATCTGACTGTAGTAGCCATTTCAGAGTATACACATATCAACACATCAAAGTACACCTTAAATATATGCAATTTTTCTATCGAAAATAAATACTGCAATAAATACATATATACATTTTTATATCTACAAAATACAAAATACATATATATTTTTTTTAATTTTAACTTCTCTAACCCACACTCTGCTTTTTTCTAGAATGAAAAAATTTTTGTGTTGGTAGAAAGTTTTTACTTTTTGTTCATTATCTTATTCCCAGAAACTATATCAGAATCTGATAATATAGTAGGCACTCTCTATATATTTATCAAATAAAAATAAGGAAATTATAGGAAGAAAATTACAGTAATAATAAAATCCACTGGAAGACCTTAAAAGATGGAAAATGGCAAATAGTAAACTTGAAAGTGATTTTTAAAATTATCCAACCTAGGGAAAATAAATAGACCCCCAGAGATCTGTGGGACAATAGACAAAATGTCTATTTACTTTTATTGGAAAATTCAGAAAGCGAATAGAATGATATTAAAATAAAAAGATAAGAAATAAAAGCCGAAAATATTCAAATTTGATGAAAAAAATCAAAATTATAGGTTCAAGAAACTCACTGAGCCCTAATCTGAATTCTGAATAAACATAAGAAGAATGAAATCTAGTCACATCATAGTACAACTTCTGAACACTAATGTTAAGAAGAAAATTGCAGAAGCACCCAGAGAAAATGACCCAATTTGACAGGTCACAAGGATAAGAATTACACTGACTGGTTAGAAACAATGGAGTCTGAGGGGGAAAAAAAAAGTGGAAATAAAGGAATGGTATGTTTATAGTGATAAATGAAAATAAAATCCCTGCATTCTATATTCAGTGAATGTATCTTTCAAAAATTAGATTAAAGACATTTTCAGATATATAAAAGTTGAGATAATTTGTCAGCAGCTCTATACTATAAGAAATAATAAAAAGTGCCCATATCAAATGGGAATTAAATGTACTGGAGGGGGTGAAGAACACCTGGATTAATAAATATGGGCAAATACAAAAATTCTTAGAAGTCACAAATTTCAAATTTCAAAGACTTTAACACTAAATGAAAGTTTGTAACCTAAAATAAAGTATTTTAAAGCTTCTTTTATACATTTGTATGTTATTTATACCTATCGCATTATTTAAAATATTATACCTGCAAAAATTATAAGAAAAAATAATGAATTACTATACCATGTTTGGTGATCCAACTAAAGTGAAGATGGAAGTTTAATTACACAGTACTATATCAAAAATAGATATAAGTATTGTTTTAATAAAATGATATACGGTTCTTTTAAAAGATAAATTAATTCTTACAGTTTTAAATCATTTGTGCCAGATGATAGGAGAACATGCCTTATTCATTTGTTTTGTATTAATATCGGTGTTCATTATACTTCATATCTGTACTGGTGAGAATATAACTCGAAATAAAATTGCATATGGGTCCAAAACCATGATAGCATTTAACACTGTTTGTTGGAGGCCATTTTTTATTGTCCATCTGCATTGCAGGAATAAGAAAATAGAAGATATTCAACAAAGACTGCTTTACCCACCAACTATTGGTATTTAGTACACAATCGATCCTGGCAACATTCTGCTTTAATTTTTGGTTCAAATAGCTCTCATTATTTAATTGACAGATGATGCTGAGTACTACTTTTGCTTTTAGTTCAAACATAAAGTGCTAACAAATAGGTTCAGATACTCTAAAGGGAATGGAATATATCAAATGTAAAGATAAGGACCTCATGTTTTGGTGGTAGGAATTTAGTGATAGGAATTTGGAATAAAACATGTACTTTTACAGAATCCACATAGGTAAGGAAGAAGTAAAACTCACTATTTGCAGATGACATGATACTATATATAGGAAACCTTAAAGACACCACCAAAAAAACCTGCTAGAACTGATAAATGAATTCAGTAAAGTCACAGTATACAAAATTGTTATATAGAAATCTGTTGCATTCTGATACACTAATAATGAAGCAGCAGAAAGTGAAATTAAGAAAACAATCACATTTACAATTATAGCAAAGACAATAAAATATCTAGAAATAAACTTAATGAAAGAGGTTAAGTACCTGTACCCTGAAAACTATAATAGCGATGACAGTAACTCAAGACAATGCAAAGAAATGTAAAAACATTCCATTCTCATGGATTGGAAGAGAAAATATTGTGAAAATGTCTATGTTACCCAAGGAACCCTTAATTAATATTTGACAAAGCAGGAAAGAATATTTAGTGGGAAAAAGAATGTTTCTTAAACAAATTGTGTTGGGAAAACTGGATGGTAACATGCAAAAAAATACAATTGGACCACTTTCTTACATCGTATAGAAAAATAATTTAAAAATGGATTAAAGACCTAAATGCGAGACATGAAACCCTAAAAACCCTAGAGGAGAATTCAGGCAGTAACATTGGCCTGATACTGGCCATAGTAACTTCTTTCTAGATATGTCTCCTGAGGCAAGCAAAGCAAAAACAAAAATAAACTATTGGGACTTCATCAAAATAAAAAGCTTCTGTTCAGCAAAGGACATTATCAACAAAACTAAAAGGTAACCTATAGAATGAGAGAAGATATTTGGAAATGACATATCTGATATAGGGTTAGTATCCAAAATATATAAAGAACCTATAAAACTCAACACCCAAAAAATGAATAATCCAATTAAAAGCGGGCAGAAGACATGAGTAGACATTTTTCCAAAGAAGACATGCAGATGGCCAACAGATACATGAAAAGATTTTCAACATCACTGATCATCAGGGAAATGAAAATCAAAACTTCACCTTACAGCTGTCAAAATATCACAAAAAACACAATCAAATACACAATCAAATACACAAAAAACAGGTGTTGGTGAGGATGTGGAAGAAGGATAACCCTCTTGTACTATTGGTGGGAATGCTAACTGGTGCAGCCACTCTGGACAACAGTATGGAGATTCTTCAAGAAATTAAAAAATGGAACCACCCTAAGATCTGGTAATCATGCTACTTGGCATTTACCCTCCAAATACAAAGGTACTAATTCAAAGAGATACATGCACCCTTATGTATATTGCAGCATTATTTATAATAGCCAAGCTATGGAAGCAGTCTGTGTCTCTTAATAGATGAATGGATAAAGAAGATGTGGTATATATACACAATGGAATGTTATTCAGCCATAAAAAAATGAAATCTTGCCATTTGAAAGAACATTGATAGAGCTAGAGAGTACAATGCTAAGCAAAATAAATCAGAGAAATACAAATACCATATGATCTCACTCGTATGTGAAATTTAAGAAACAAAACAAATAACCAAAGGAAAAAAATAGAGAGAGAGACAAACTAAGGAACAAACTGATGGTTACCAGAGGGGTGGTGGGTAGGAGGATGGTTGAAATAGTGGATGGGGATTAAAGAGTACATTTATCATGATGAAAAAATTAAAAAAATAAAATAAATTAAATTAAAATAAAATTTAAAAAATAAAATTCACCTTTCTTTCTCTTAAAAACTATAACAACAATAAAAACATGTACCTTCAGATACAGTATTCGAGAAACTGGAAAGACAGGAACGTAACCCAGAAATATCTGCTCCAGCAAACACTTCCCTCCTGTTCGATATGATCATCATTATCTCCTTTTTTATTATTTAAGCAGAATGGGAATCATCAGATGGTTCCTGGAGTAAAGGTGGGTATATATTCTATTGTCATCATCAACATCATTGTCATTTTCATAAATCTTTACTTTAAAAATGTATACAGGGAGCCTGGGTGGCTCGGTCGGTTAAGCATCCAAGTTTGGCTCCAGTCATGATCTCATAGTTCCTGAGTTTGAACCCCACGTCAGACTCTGCTGTCAGCACAGAATCCACTTCAGATCCTCTGTCCCCCTCATTCTCTGCCCTTCCCCTGCTTGTGCTTTCTTTCTTTCTCTCTCTCTCTCTCAAAAAAGAAATAAACATTTAATAAATAAATAAATAAAAATAAGATATATGTAATTTATAAGATTTTTGAACATAGTAAATTATTTTGTATACATTGATATTTGATATGATAAAACAGTAGTTGCAACTTCTTATAGATGAATATACTTAATTTATATTTTGTAATTATATCCTGCAATAAGACAGTTACTTTTGTCAAATAAGGCAGGTCTACCATTTATGGTAAATATGGAAGAATATTTATAAATGACAGTGGTACATGCTTTTCAAGAATGTATTTTTTGAGCAAACAATTTTCTATATATTTAAATGCCTTGCCTATTTTTGCCTTTCTTCCACTCTAAATGTTCTTTCTCATTTGCCAAACATCATCCTTTCCATTTACACACTTTTATTAGGAGATCTCTATGACTTAAGGTTCACATGTTGTTCATGAATGAAACTTCTTGTTCATCATGCAGAAAACTATGTTTTTTTTCTTCTTTTTTTCTTAACACTGGACAGTTAAGAGGTCCCTTGCCTTCACTGTCTAATTGGGTTAATGTTTATACTCAAATCCAACTCTTAATTATTCATAATTTTTTTTGCAACTTAAATTTGTATTTTTTCCAACTTAATTTCTTTTATTTTTGCAACTTAATTATTTTTACTGTAGTTTTCATCTGTTACATTTTAATGTTCTGTTTTATTACCTTAAAAATTTTTTTTTAAGTAGGTTTCATGCCCAGTGTGGGGCTTGAACTCAAGGCCCTGAGATCAAGAGTCACATGCTTTACCAACTGAGCCAGCCAGGTACACACCTCTTTTATAACTTCTTATAGTCTATGTCTTTTCTACTCTTTGGATATTTTAATTCTATTGTTTGATACTCCCTATTTAAGTAGTTGTACTTTTACTATCATTAATCTGCTTTTTCTCCTTTTTTTTTTTTTTTTTTTTTTTTGTTGTTGTTGTTCTTTGTTGTTCTCCCCTGGGTGAAGTTTGAGAACAACTGATTTTATAATCACAGCTGCTTTTGTATAATTCTTGTTTGTCAAAGAATAAGTATTTGCTAAGGGCATCTGGAATTTCCTCAGGTAATTAACAGTCATAGCTAGTATTCATTGACAATTTTATGCTTCAGATGTGATGCCAATTATTTTATTGGTAATTTCTCACTTAACCCTTAAAAGTATTAGGAAGTATGACTATAGTCATTTAAAGGTGAGGAAACAATCTCAGAGTGTGTTGTAGAGACAATGTTTTTTTTTTTTCCATCAAAATTTTGATTTTTGTTATGGAAGTCTATGTTACCCAATTCCCTTTATAGATAGTTTGCAGGCATATGATCGGGTTCTGGCAATGAGATGTGAGTAGGGCTGATAAATGCCATTTTTAAATCATAAATTCCTGAGTTTTTTTTTTAATGTTTTCTGTTTTCCTTCCACAATGACTTCAAAGGCCACATCGTCATGACAATACATTAAGTAGAAAATGTCTGGATACCTAAGCCCTCATTTGGAAAGTGCTACCTGATGAAAATGAAAGAGAAATAGAAGTTAATTATGTTAAGCTGTTGAATTTTTGAGTGTATAAATTACTAAAGTCTATTCTGACTACTAGTGAGTGAGGCAAAAATCCTAAGTGAAATTGTTCATGATCAACCATAGGCAATTGCAAAGGCTTTGCCTGCCAAGCCTCAGGGGGAAAGCTGCCCTCCCACACCAGATGTGGCTCATGGCTAGAACATTACAGTATTCTGGAGGAAGTTACAGTTAAAGATTTAGTCCCCCTGGGTCAGACATGCTCATGCACATCCTACTCAGTTACCTCCATTTGGAGATTCCTTATCAGGGGCTTTAGCTCTGGCAATGTTGGGTGCTTCTATGGAGACCTCTTTACCAGGGGTCTTGATTAAAACACTTTGTTCTGATTCAATGTTTTTTTACTTCTAACCCTTCCACTTCTCATTCGCTTTAAACCATTAAGGGATCCTTCTTAGTACTGAGACATCTCCCTCCATCTACACTGATCCATCTGACCCTTGCCTGATACCCTTCCAATGGGGGGGGGGGGGGATGGAACAATAGAAACCCAGCATCATTTTTTGCCTCTTGTTTAATTGTCACAGTAAATGAATAAAGGCTTCCTTTTTATTTTCATTTTGGCTTATTGTCCTATTTGACCATCTGGACACCTAGAGAACTGACAGGGAAAGGTTAAATAATTTGACTAAAATTCATAGTTCTTAAGTGCCAAAGCTCTGACATCAACAACCCATTCCTGATTCCAAAATGATTTTTCTAACCACTTACTACCCTTTACTCTCTACAAGAGGAAGGGTTAAATTAGGGTATCTCTAACTCTTACCCAGACTAACCAGTTTCCATTATGGTTGTCAGAGTAGAATATTTACATAGATTCAGGCTTTCAAAACTCCTAACAAGGTGAATGCCTATAGCTATGTAAGAAGTTTTTGTCACTTTGCTGATAAACAACTTGTTTTTTAATAGTCATAGAATACATAGTTCTGAGTAGCAACATTATAAACATAACATCAATTTTCTACTGACTACTGTTTAATGATACTCTTTTCTCTCAAAATGGACACATTTGTTTCTAATTAGAAGATATAAGTTTATGAGTCACTGGGCATATAGTTATAAACTTCCACAGAGAAAATCTGAATGTTAATAAAAATGCTTTTATTCTTTCAAAATAAAAATTCATCAGACATTATTACTCTGTGATTTAGTTATCATTCTGAGTTGTTTTCTGTAGGTAGTGTCATCTATTGTTACATCTGTTTTGTGGTAGAAAAACAAAGTTTAACAATGTCCCTTTACATTTCTTCTAAGAAAAAATAAATGCTAATAGTGTAAAGTGAACAAAAATAATTTTGTTTCAACCCACACAGGTTATTGGGTTATAAAGACTGTGAAATAAGTAGATTAGGGAAACATTCTGCTTAAAATGACAGGACTAGTTAGAGTAAGGCCTGAGTGTCAAACAAGGAAGCTTTTAATCTTGTGAACCACATATAATTCTGAAATAACATGACTTCAGTCTGAACAACATCCTCCCATTTATGACCTTCCTTGTGCACATGAGCAGCATAATTGCCACTAAGACTGTAATACAAGTGAGCCAGAGAGAAAACAAAATGGTGAACCAAACTCAAATCATCTCAATGAGTAGTCAATCATGGTTTATTAGAGTTCTTTTATTTTTTCATAAAACATCTTAAAAAGCCACATTAATGACTATAAATCCACATTTCCAGAGATTTACTGAAGTGATTGGTATATATAATTCATTTCATATCTGTTGAGTATCGACTATATACAAGGTACTGTTCTGACAGACAGCACTGGCGCCTGTCCTCATGGACCTTATAATTTAGTCAGCTGAGGTAGAAAACAAAGAACAGAGAATATACAGGGAAAACTGATTGATTTGGTTAAATTTTCCTGTAATCCAGGACTTAGCACAATGGCTGCAATTTCAGAAGGCAATGTTAACACATGCTAGCCAAATGGGTTCTATTTGAAACAGGTCCTGAGATGGGATTTAGGGTACAGCCCATTTAGTAGGCCGTGCTCTTGATCAAACGTTGTGGAAGGAAGGAGGAGAAAGAAGTACACGGCAGACGAAGAAGTCAAACTGCAATATAAGCCTATTTCAGAACCTCAGCTGATGTCCTTTGGAGCTTGTGACTAAAATGGAACATGAAAGTTATCATAAGTTAGGCACAAATGGCTAGGCCTTCATACCACAGAATCATTGAATGTGGACCAGATGGCTTTTTGCACCTGAAGCAATTCCTGAAGTAGGTGATAACTAATAGATATTTGGTGACAGCGCCCCATACTATGTGGTCCACTGCTTCCTAAAGGGATATCTGGATGGCATATCATCATATGCATATAACAGCCAACCTCTTGTATTTATTTTTTCATATATTTTCAAGAGGCAGCTCCTCCAGAGTTCAGTTAGTAATCACTTCCTGGGAATGTTGTAAAAGAAAAGGGGAAAAAAATCACAACCACTTCTGTTGCAACTGGTCTCAGTGTCTCAGACAATCTCATTATCTCCATTCTCCCTTCTCCATTTTGTATATTTTTTAGCATTTATTGATTTATTTTGCAAGAGAGAGAGAAAAAGAGAGAGAGAGAGAGATCATGAATGTGTGAGTGGGGAAGGGAGAGAGAGGAAGAGAGAGAATCCCAAGCAGGCTCCCTTTTTTCAGTGCAAAGCCCAACGCCGGGCTTGATCACACAAACTGTGAGATCATGACCTGAGCCAAAATCAAAAGTCAGAGACTCAACTAATTGAGCCACCCAGGAATCCCAATCCCTTATCCATTTTAGATTCACCTTGATGGTTTCAGTGGCCTACTAGGTGGCCTACCTGGATCAGTAATCTTGAAGGATGCCCAATGGTCACCATACCTCTGACACTGGGTTTATTGCACTTGCCCATTTACTATCACAATGGGTCAAGGTAGTACCAAAAGGTACCTTAGTGGATCATCTGCATGTCAACCATACTCCTCCCTTTATCTATTGTAACACAGACCTACATCCTTCTGATGATCAGGGCCAATTCCTCCTCGCAAAATATATATATTTTTTTCCTTTTGGCTCCAGAACACAGAAGATAGAAATATCTAGCCCACAGCCTTATCTTTTAACTCAATGGGACGCAGGTTTGTTTTTGCATAGAAATGTTTCACATTTTTGGAACTAGAATTTCTCACCCTATAAAGTTCAGAGTGTCAAACACAGGAAACTCAGTTACCCAATGAAGTCACTGCATTGGTAATAAGTGAGCTACTTCTGCTTTCAATGTTAGTTTCTGGATCCGTGTATGTTTCCATTTGGAGACAGAACACTATATATAAGTTGTAGTAGTTACCAGTGGCTGCGGTAATATATTACCAAAAACTTAGTAGCTTAAAACAACACATGTATTCTTTTACAGTTGTAGAGTTTATAAGTCCTAAATTAGTTTACTGAGCTGACATTAGGTGTAAGCAGGGCTGTGCTCCCTCTGGAGGCTTTACAGAAGAATCCATTTTTTGCCACTTTCAGATTCCGGTGGCTGCATGCAATCCTTAGCTTGTGGTTGTATCAATCCAATATCCAAGGCCAGCACCTTCAAATCTCTCTGCTCTGTCTTCACATTGTTTTCTCCTCTGTGTTTGTGTTTGTGTTTGTGTCTAATCTTCCTCAACATCCTTCTTATAAGTATTGCACATGATTACACTAATGCAGGATAATCTCTTATTACAAAATCCTAATTTAATCATAATTGCAGATTTTTTTTTTTTTTTACAAATAAAGTATGTTTTGATTCTAGGTATTAGATCCTGATATCTTTGAGGGTATTGTTCAGCCCACTACATGAGTCTTTGATTCAAGGTAAATACTACTTCCTACAGATAGCATCACATTTACATAATGTAGCACCTTCAAACTGCTGTTTCAAACTTTCTGTATATTGGAGAATGTGTTATGACACATATTTGCATGACGTATCACCTCCACACTACTGCTTCAACTTTCTGTATAGTAGAGAATGTGATATGACATATATTTGCATAACATATCACCTCCAAACTGCTTCTTCAATCTTCTGCAATCTATAGTGGAGAATGTGATTGACCAATGAATCCTTGTTTATAGGACCACCCCAATGCCTCCTTTGTTGTAAAGTGGGTTCCCTATGCTGATGTGATGCTATGTGTAATTCTATGCCAGTGGATCAAACACATAAGTCATCAAATAGTGATACTGACTCAGGCCCTATGGGAGTGAAAAGAAAACTCACACATGACTATATATCTACTTCTATAAGAATGAATCACTGGCCCTTCTAGTACTCTTTAAACATATCAAGGTCATGAAAGACAAGGAAAGATTGAAAAAACCCAAAGATTAAAGAAGACTAGTTAGAAATGACAACTGAATGATGTAATGTGGTATCCTGGTTAGTTGGAACTGGAAAAATGACATTAATTTAAAAACTTGGGAAATCTAATTAAAGTCTAACGTCTACAGTTAATTAATAATATTGTGCCAATGTTTATTTCTTAGTTTTGATAATTGTACCATAATTATGTTTACATTAGGGGAAACTGAGTGAGTAATGTATGAGAAATCCTGCATTATCTTTGTAACTCTTCTGTAAATCTAAAATTATAAAACAGGGGCACCTAGGTGGCTCAGTTGGTTAAGCATCTGACTCTTGATTTTGGCTCAGGCCATGATCTCACAGTTCATGAGTCTGAGCCCTACACTGGGCTCTGCCCTGAAGTGTGTTTGGGATCTCTCTCTCTCTCTCTCTCTCTCTCTCTCTCAAAATAAATAAATAAACAAAAAAATTAAAATTATAAAACAAAAATCGTATATTTTGGGGCTGCTCCTGTCACCAACTCTCACAGATTGGACTCTCCAGGTAGAAGAATCTAAGGTAGAATTTAGTGTGTAGGATGTTTAGTAAGGAGTACTCTTAGGATCAACAACTGTAGAAACGAGAGGAAGGAAGCAGAAATGGGTAAAGAAACATATCAAAATGTGATAATGTTGTTCAATGCCTCCAATTCTGGAGATAATATGACTCAATGAAGACTGTTCCACCTTTCTTGTTTTTAAGTTTTTATTCAAATTCCAGTTTATCTACAGTGTAATATTAGTTTCAGGTGTACAATATAGTGATTCAGCGCTTCCATACAAACTACACTTGGTGATCATCACAAGTGCACTCTTTAATCCCCATCACCTATTTCACCCATCCCCCTATTCATCGCCCATCTGGGACAAACCATTAGTTTGTTCTCTATAGTTAAGAGTCTCCTTCTTGGTTTGCCTCCCTCTCTCTTATTTTCCTTTTACTCATTTGTTTTGTTTCTTAAATTCCACATATGAGTGAAATCATATGACATTTTTTTTTCTCAGACTTATTTTACTTAGCATACTATGCTCTAGCTCTATCCATGTCATTGCAAATGGCAAGGTTTTATTATTTTTTGTGGCTGAGTAATATTCCATCATATATATACACCGCTTCTTTATCCATTCATCAGTCGATGGATACTTGGGCTGTTTCCATAATTTGGCTATTGTAGATAATGCTGCTATAAACATCAGGGTACATTTGTCCTTTTGCATTAGTATTTTTGTATTCTGGGGGGTAAATGCCTAGTAGTGCCATCGCTGGATCATAGGACATATCTATTTTTATCTTTTTGAGGAACCACTGTACTATTGTCTAGAGTGACTGCACCACTTTGCATTTCCACCAACAGTGCAAGAGGGTTCCACTTTTTCCACACCCCTGCTAATACTTGTTGTTTCCTATGTTGTTGATTTTAGCCATTCTGACAGGTGTGAGGTGATACCTCACTTTAGTTTTGATTTGTATTTTCTTGATGATCAGTAATGTTGAGCATCTTTTCATGTGTCTGTTGGCCATCTGCATGTCTTCTTCGGGAAAATGTCTATCTATGTCTTCTGCAACCCCAGTTTGAGAAGAAGCAACAACCAGATTGAGAAAGGCATTATGATCAGCAGCTCAGATGCTTCAGATGAGGCCCTGTATCACCTCACCAAGTAATCCTTTTAGACTACCAGAGATACTTGCTAAGGCTGAGAGGGATAAGAATAGGTAGTATTGAAATAGAAATGACATTATCAATTATAGCCCTAAGATCAACTACAGTGATGGAAGCTGAACTATATTTCTCTAACCTTTCTCTTGAATGTTTGCCCAGCAAAATAGATAAATCAAATGCTTGAGGAGCTTTTGTCAGATAAGGTAAACTTATTATGCAAAGTATAATTATTAGCTTATTAGCACTTATTATGCACACTTTATTAGCTCAGATGGAGACACTAGGGCCTGCTATATTATGCTTCCCAGAACCTGCATCTTCAATATGAAACTACTAATTTCCCCAGCTAAGAGAAGTATTGCCAGCCTGTGCTTACCAGCCAAATCTCTTCCCTGGATTTGCCTAATATAACCAAGGTAATGCCTTACCACCATGTCAGCCCACCTCAAATGACATAAAATTCCAGCCCCTTTGCTTCAATTTGGGGTACCTCTGAAGGATCACTCTCATATTAGAATTCCCTGTGGCATTAACCAAGGCCTCTGTGGCAATGCTGCTGAATCAGAAAAGAAAGAGATGATTCCAGAGAGTGAGCTGAGTTTCAGATCTATTAGGGTCTTATAGATCATGATATAGACTGTGGCTCTTATTCTGAGAGAGATGAGAAATCATTGAGGATTTGAATCACTCCTGCTACTTAATAAAAGATAATTCCAGGGTTGGAAAAAAGGGTAAGAGTGGAACAAGAAGCTCAGTAAGAAGCTATTAAAATAATCCAGCCAGGAGAGAACAGTGACTTGGACTCAAGCCATTTACAAGGAGTGACGAGAAATGAGTTGAACAATTTAAATACTATTTCAAAGCTAACAAATTTGCTAACAATTTTTTTCATGGATGGGCTATAAATTTTGAGACAAAGAAAAGCGTAAAGGACGATTTTAAGATGCTGTGTGTGTATGTGTGTGAATTTTAACATTAGGCTAGTTCTTAAAGTCAAAACTCCTACCTGTCTATGTTTATATGTTTTTTTGCCCTTCCACCAGAGTGAGCAATGTGATTCCATCATAACTATTTAGAGGTTGTTTAATATATAGAAGGAGAGGTAATGAAACATGAGTGCTATGACAACGTTTTAGTGATATGTCAGACCCTTCATCTATGTATCTCTCATCCAGAAGGATTATAAAAAAGGATTCAATCAAGTAGGAACCTTCAAGGCAGTTTTCTGAATTGAATTTTTGGGAGCAATATATTCTAGGCAGCACACTTATTTTCCCATTGTATTAGCCACTGTGACATCAATACAAAATGTACAGGAAATATTATCTACGTTACAAGACTTCTATGATTCATTCATTTGCTTTGAACTGGTTGAGTCTCTCAACAGTTCTGTCTAGCAAATGCAAGAGTAGCCTGTGGCAACAACAGCATCTGCAGAGGGAAGTAGAAAAATTGGGTCATTCAGCAGATCAGGTTCACAGAACTCAAGAAGCCTGAGGGAGGCCAAAAGAGAAAACAAAACAAAAACAATCGCTAATTATTAGCAGCATTTATACGTCAGTTTTGCTTGACAAAACTTACTGATATTTGTCGTGAGTGAGCATGACCAAAATTCATGTCTGTAAGTACATCTGCAGAATCATTGGGAGAAATCTGGCTCCTAGTAAAAAAATGACATCAGGAAGGGGGAGACTGAGGATTGTTAGCTGAAGCTTAGAAGCAGAAACAGGAATCGCCAAGGTGCCTATGGAGGTCTCCTCAGGGTCAGAGCTCCCCAAACGCTGTATTTTCAGATACTCTGCTAAAAAAAAAAAAGTGGACTAAGGAATGGGGTGACTGAAATGTTAATATGGTTTGAGGTTACAAAATACATTTCTAATATTTCTTGAATTGATATGTACCTATGGTATTCTCAATAGTGTGTGTGTGTGTGTGTGTGTGTGTGTGTGTGTGTGTAGTTAGGGTGACTGGAAACAACTGTTACATAAGGATAACAAAATCAGAAAACCTGTATCCAACATTATGAATCTAGAACTTTTTCATCCAAGAATATGTGGGCAAAAATATTGATAATTGAAAAGAAGCAGAAATCTACTTTTCTTTCTATTTTTCCAAGTCAAGAATATCTAAATGGTTAAAATATCGTCATTTCAAAAAAGTAAAAAGGAACAATAGATTAGAAATTGGCAGATGTGGTATGTCACGGGACTTTGATTTTCTTGTGTGATTTGAAGTGAGTCATTTCATCTATCTAAATCCGATCCTATTTGAAGAATAAAGTAACTTTAAATTTTTTTTCAGCAAAAACATTCAGCAATTTATTTCACTATTTCTGATATAATGAATGCAAATGCACAATTAAAGGTGCTGGTTTTTTTTGTCACATCCTCACACACACTTAAGAAAGGGTTATAACCTGGGAAAAAATGCAAACTATATTGGTGTTAATTCTGAATGATATAGGAGAGGGGGAGTATATGATGAAGGAATGAGAGGGTACAGCAAAGAAGTTTTCCTATGAAAGAAAAAGGAATCAGAATTCACACAGAAGGCTTAGAGTAGACCCACATCACTTTTTTAAATGACAAAACTGAAAGAACTATAATCTTTAATGATTAACTCAAAAGACAAATAACTATTCATTTATAAAAATAAAACTCTGTATATACAGGAATCCACTGTAGTGAAATTTGAAAAGAGCTCCACTTTCCAGTGTAAAATTATATTGCATAAAATATTACTTGATAAATAAAATGCTATAAATCACCACAAAATTTTAGATGACTTAATGTACAGGATTTTTCTCATTTCCTGGGTGCATTCTACCCATTATGTGCCCATGTAAATTCTTTAAAAATAAATAAAAACTTCACTTCCATAGTCACATTAACTATATTTTAATTAGTATAGCCAGTGCCTTCCATATTTAATAGCACAGCTATAGGATATTTCTATCATTGCCAAAAATTCTATTGACAGCACTGTTCTATTATTATCAGTAGTGGTTTTTCTCAACTCTCTTGTTCCAAATGAATCAATAATTAAAGAGACCCATCTACACCTTCTTCAATCTATGTAAACCAGAATTACAAATTTTATAGATAAATAGAACAGATATCAACTGAATTATGGTACAGAGTGCTCTTTCTTACAAAAATGTCTTATGACAAAAACAATAACAAAGGAAAACACAGTCTTAAGTAAAAATGGAATATATTTATTTTTTGAGAAAGATAGAGAGATGGAGAGAGAGAGCATGCGCACATGTGCATACACATGTGCACAAGTGGAAAAGGGACCGAGGGAGAGGGAGGGAGAGACACTCAAGCAGGCTCCATGATCAGTGCCCACCCCAATGTAGAGTTCAATCTCACAACTGTGAGATTATGACCTAAGCTGAAATCAAGAGTCAGATGTTTAACCAAGTAAGCCACCCAGGCTCCCCCAAAATGACATATTAACATTAATTTTAATAAGATATTTGAAATGTTCACAGTGTTTTAAAATTTTCAGTGTTTGAAGATGTTTGCTATCCTTTACAATCAAAAATCTACTGCAATTCATAGGAGGGATAGTTATTACAATCTTTGCAAGACAATCACTAAGGATTCAAGAGACTAAAGCTCTCAAGTGGTTATTCACATGAGGAGGATACACATATTTAGAGCTCAGGAAAATGTAGCATAAGCTTGAGCCGGTGCCAGTGATGCTGACAAAATTGGATATTCACACGTAAAAGAATGAAACTGGACCTCATCTTCCACTATTTAAAATTTTAAAATAAAATGGATTAAAAACTTAAATATAGACCTGAATCAAAAAACTCCAAGAAGAAAACATGGGGAAAAATTTCTCAACATTGATCTTAGCAATAATTTTATGGATATGACACCCAAAGAACAAGCAACAAAAGAAAATATAAACAAGTAGAACTACATTAAACTAAAAAGCTTCTGGACAGTAAGAGAAATGAACAAAATGAAAAGCAACTTATGGAGTGGGAGAAAATATTTGCAGACCAAATACCTGATAAGGGGTTAATATCAAAAATATATAATCAACTCATAAAACTCAATGAGAAAAATGCAAACAAAATGGGCAAAGGAATTGAACATTTTCCCAAATATATTTAAATGGCCAATAGGTATATGAAAAAGTATTAACATCACTAATCATCAAGGAAATGAAAATTAAAACTACAATGAGATATAATCTCACACTTGTTAGAATGGCTATTATCAAGAAGATAAAGATAACAAGTCCTAGCAAGGATGTGGAGAAATGACAACTTTTAAATTTTTTCATATGTTTATTTATTTTATTATTTTTTATTATTTTTAATTTTTTTTAAATTTATTCATTTTTGAGACACAGAGAGAGACAGAGCACAAGCGGGGGAGGGGCAGAAAGACAGGAAGACACAAGATAGCTCCAGGCTCCGAGCTATCAGCACAGAGCCTGACGCAGGGCTCAAACTCACAAACTGAGGGATCATGACCTGAGCTGAAGTCGGATGCACAACCGACTGAGCCACCCAGATGCCCCAATGTTTATTTATTTTGAGAGAGAAAGAGCAAGCAGAGGAGGAACAGAGAGAGAGGGAAGGAGAGAAAGAGTCCCAAGCAGCTCCACACTGTCAGTGCAGAGCCTGACAAAGGCTCGAACTCACAAACCGGGAGATCATGACCTGAGCCAAAATCAAGTCAGATGCTTAACTGCCTGAGCCTCCCAGGCACCCTGAGATAGACATCTTTGTATACTGTTCATAGGAATGTAAATTGGTACAGTCACTATGAAAAGCAGTATGGAGATTCCTCTAAAAATAAAAATAGAAATACCATATTATTTAGCAATTACACTTCTGAGACGTATCTAAAGGGAATGAAATCACTACCTTGAGGAGTTATTTGCATCCCTATCTTATTGTAGTATTATTTACAATAGCTAAGACATGAAGACATCCTATGTGTCCACTGACGGATGAATGGATAAAGCAAATGTGATTTATATAGAGAGTCATGTCACAAATGGAATGATTTTCTACCTTTTTATGGCTGAATTATATATATATATATATATATATATATATATAAATATATAAATTATACATTAAATATATAAATATATATATAAATATATAAAAAATATATATTTATATATATAATATACATATTATATATATTATTTATATATAATATTTATATATATATAATTGTAAGTATATGTATTAAATTATAATTATAACTATGGAATATAATTATATAATTAACTCTAAGTATACCATAATATAATTATACTAAATATATTATATATAATTATAATTCAGTATATAAAAAGGTAAAAAAATCATTCCATTTGTGACAACTTGGATGAAACTTGAATGCACTATGCTAAGTGAAATAAGTCTGACAGGGAAAGATAAACACTGTGTGATTTCACTTATATGTAGTATCTAAAACCAAAACAAATGCTAATAGAAACAAAGAATACATTGGTGGTTGTTTAGGGCAGGGGGTGGGGCTGGGGTGGATGTAGGAAATAGTTGAAGGTGGTCAAAGGGTACAGCTTCCAGTCATAAAATGAATAAATTCTGAGATGTAATGTTCAGCATGGTGACTGACTATATTTTAATTACACTATATTGTATATTTAAATGTTGCTAAGAAATTTGATTTTTAAAATTTGTAGCAAAGAATGTTAAAAAATTGTAAATATATGAGGTGATGGATGTGTTAACTAATCTTATTATGATCTTCTTTTTGCAATATACACATATATAAAATTACTATGTTGTATACCTTAAATTTACACAATGTTATATATATATATATCAATTATATCTCAAGAAAGCTGAAAAAATGAGTGAGAAACAAGGTCCTAGGCAAGTCCTGTTAATTGTAAAATGGGATGTCTGTAGCTTAGTTGGTTAAACGTCCATTCTTGGCTCAGGTCATGATCTCATGGTTCATGAGTTTGACCCTTGCATAGGGCTCTGTGCTGACACCTCAGAACCTGGAGCCTGCTTCAGATTCTGTGTCTTGCTCTCTCTCTGCCCCTCCTCTCTCTCTCTCTCTCAAAAATAAATAAACATTAAATTTTTTTAATTGTAAAATATACAAAAATATTGTGCCTAAATCTAATAATGCCTGTGGAGACAACTTCTATTTATAGAAACACAGAGGCTAAAGAAACAAATTTCATAAAAAAGGAAATTGTCAATTTTATAAGATACAAAACCAATGACTCAATTTCTATAAGTCAGTGACATACAAACAAAGCAGAATGGAGAGACAGTTGCTTGAGATTACAATAGCTTCCTAAGAAAGAAACATCATTATGTGCTCAAACTTACATGTGTTAAGTCTCTTACCACATATTGTTCATTAATAGTATATGGAAAAAACCAAAGACATAACAGTAAAATATGGGTCTATACAATGTTAACAAAATAATCCAATTTAATATATCAACAATGGAATAATTGATATGCACCTCTTGATATAATGCATTGAGGACACAGTATCACATGACAGCATATTAGCAGAAAGTTGAAGATAAGTCCTAGCAAAGATATAGAGAAAAGGAAACTCTTGTACATTGTTAGTGGGAATGTAAATTGGTACAGTCAATAAATTCAATCATGAGGAAAAATCAAACTCAAATTAAGAGCCATTCTACAAAATAATATCCTGTGTTCATCAAAATGGTCAATTGTGAAGACAAAAGGAGAGCTAAAGAATTGTTACAGATATAAAAATAGAGTATAATGTCATGGCAACTAAATATGTTGTGTGATATTGAATGGAGCCTATAGTATAAAAAATTAAAGACACATTATTAATCAACTGAAAACATCAAGTATGGATTATGTATTAGGTGACAGTATGTGTTAAAGTCAAATTTCTTAATAGCTGTACTGTGGTTATGTAACAGGACGTACTATTTCTTAATAATTATACACTGAAATATTTATGTGTAAGAAAGCAGAAAATTTCTAACTTCAAATGATTCAGAGATAGAATGATGGACATTTATACATATAGCTAGATCAATAAATTGATAGAATTATTTTTAAAATGGTATAAAATTTAATCCATAGGTATTGAATCTGTATAAAAGATATTGGATTTCATGGCAATATTTTGCAACTTTTCTGTAAGTTTCTATAACTTAAACTACATCAAAATTAAAACTTCCCCAAAGGGGAAAAAAAAAGACACTTCAGATATAAAATGACTAAATGTGATGTGAAGACCTTTTTTGGAGGCTCATTTACACAAACCGGCAAATGGGTAAAATTATTTTTATGAAAAAGCAAGGAAATTTGTTAAGACTCAATAAATATAGGATAATATTAGAAATTTAAATGAATTTTGTTAGATGTAAAATAGCATTGAATTATATAAGAAAATTCATAGTTTTAGGGATGCATACTGAAATATGTAAGCATAAAATACCATGATATCTGAAATTTGCCGTTAATGTTTCAGGCAAAAGAAAAAAAAAGAAAAAGAAATTACAAAAAAAAAGCAGATGAGGTAAAATCTTGGAAATTATTAAATCTGAGAGATGGGCATATTTTTTGCAGTATTTTCTGCTTAAAACATTTTTCATAGAGAAAGTGCTGAAAAAGAAGAAAAAAATCCTATTTGGAGTAGTTCCTCTGTTCGTAGAGTTTCTTTAAGACACTGCAATGTTCTGCAAATGCAAGGTAAGCATTTTCCAGGAGCCAAATATTCCTCAATAGAGTACTGTCATGGTTATTTTTTCAACAAAAGTAAAGTAAAAGTCATATTAATATGAGGTATTTATTTTACTCATGAGAAAGTAGTTTTCACTCTCTTCAGACATCATTTTATAGGAATAAAGTTTTCTTGCTTTCATTAGTCCAGAGGAAAAGAGTTCTACGTCTAAAAAATGCAATGACTAAACCTGTATCCACAAGCTTCCTTTTTCTCAAATGACCAAATTCCACTTATTAGTTAGAAAAGAAAAAACGTTCACTGTAAATCTTTATTTAAATGGCCACAAACTGGAACTACTGATATTTTGAAGAAAAAGAGACAATGAGAATATCCTAAAGTTGTGTTTTCATGAGGAGAGAAATGATGTTCCCTTAGGTGGGCAAAGTTGACTATAATGGATTAAAGGGAGTGTGTTGGA
Source organism: Panthera leo (assembly GCF_018350215.1). Classification (NCBI taxonomy): domain Eukaryota; kingdom Metazoa; phylum Chordata; class Mammalia; order Carnivora; family Felidae; genus Panthera; species Panthera leo. The sequence continues at coordinate 36,366,110 of NC_056688.1, read as the reverse complement.
TGAGAATAAGATGGAAGAAACAAAGATAGGGTAGGATGGAAGGAACATCCACCAGAAAAACACTTCAATGCCTAAAATTATGAGATTACTCTCTCCACTCATCTTGGTAATAGACAACAAAAACTAATTAGATGAAGCTATCATTCTTGGTCCTTCTCTTCAGTTCTGTTCAACTTTCATCAGGCATATACACCCTCATCAGGTATAAAACAGAAATAAATTTATTAATTCATTATTTTTTAATTAACAGATTTTATATTTGGGTGAAGTTTTAGCTTTACAGCAAACATGAATAGCAAACATAAAAAAAAAAATCCCACACACTCTCCCTTTCCCAAAAGCCTCTCCTGACATTAATACCCTACTCAGTGAGGTGCATTTATTATAATTGATGAGCCTACAATGACATGCCATTATCACCCAAAGTTCAGTTTACATCAGGCTCATACTCTATGAATTTTGACAAATCTAAAATGACATGTATCTATCATTGTAGTATCATAAAGAACAGTTTCACTGCCCTAAAATTCTCATTGTTCCACTTACCCATCCCTCCCTCTTTCTCAACCTGCCAGAGACCAACTCCAGCAACCAGGGGTTCCCGAAGGATGAACAGCATTGGTGAAAAAGTGAAAATAAAACAAAACTAAAATAAAAAACTAAAATAAAAAACAAAAATAAAAATGGACACAGACAACAGCAGTGTGTTGAACTGGCGGATTTATTGTGACAAACGTGGCACTATTTATTTGTTAGTGATTTTCTTATAGCATACGTCATCTATGTTTTTCTAACCTTACCTAATTTTGAAAATGTTACTATGTGTAATCAACCTTTAAGAAACAACATGGCGATTTTCTCGTAGTGTTCCCTCATACCTTTGATTATTGATTAATTTCCTACATTATTCCATTATGCATCTGTGTTTATCTATAATCTATAAAGTATTTGCTTTGCTGTTCTCATGAAAGGCCCTCCATTTCTCAACATCTCAAGTGGAACAGTTACAGAGACATGACCTCCTAGTTGTTTTTCCTGAAACACTTGATGCCAGAAGAACAATGTGTTTGCCTCAGTCCGAGGTGCCAGGAAGGGGCTGAAAAAGCCTTAGAAACCCATGCCTTATGCATTCTCAGAGAGACAATGTACCTAGGAACTAATGAACGATTCTGTTTCTTGACCAACTAGGTTCAATTATCATCTGGAATGCCTCCTGGGGGCCAAATGGGCCTAGGTTTGGAGTAACCTGTGTCCACAGATACACTCCTTAGTTGCCGGAGTGGGGCTTTCAAATCCATATGTCTCTCCTTTTTTGGCTGTCTTTGCTGGCATATACATGAGGCTATCCTTCCTGTAAGTAGAGGAGTCTCCATAGGGGATGGCAAGGGCCAAATGTAGGGCCGCACAATTTCTTGCGGAACCTTATTTTCTTTTCCTAATGGTTCTTTTCCCAGGGGGCCTGTCAAGGGCAATTCCCCAGCAGACAATTCCCCAGGTTCCTTTTATTAAGGCCAAATTATCTAAAAGTGGGAATACAAGAAGTTTCACTGTCTGTGGGCCACCTTGCAGTCACCAATCTGTCCACAGAATGGGCCTTGCCATCAGGCTGGGATAGCTCGGCTTCCAGCATCAACCCATGGAAACCACTGATTTTTCTTTACCACTCTAGATTTTGCCTTTTCCAGAATATCATATAGTTGTAATTATATAGTATGTAAACTCTTCAATTGGCTTCTTTCACTTGGTAATATGCACTTGAGTTTCCTCCTGTCTTTTTGTTGGCTTAACAGTTAATTTCATTATTGAATAATATTCCATTTTATAATGTAACACCATTTATCCATTCACCTATTGAAGGACATCTTGGTGCTTCCAAGTTTTGGCAATTATGAATAAATTTATAAACATCTGTGTGTAGGTTTTTGTGTGGACATATGCTTTTTTGACTCTCTGGGAATAATACCAAGGATGATTGCTGGATTGTATGGTAATAGTAAGTGTACTTGTGTAAGAAATTTCCAAATTGCCTTCCAAAGCAGCTGTACCATTTTGCATCCCTACCATCAATGAAGGAATGTTCTGTTGTTCCAAATCTTTGACAACATTTGATGTTCTCTGTGTTTTGGATTTTTAGTTATTCTAACAGAAGTGTAATGGTATCTTATTGTTGTTTTCGTATATATTTCCCTAATGACAGCTAATCTTGAGCATCTTTTCATATGCTTATTTGCCATCTATACAGGCATTAGTGATGTGTCTGTTCATATTGTTTGCCCATTTTTGAATCAGTTACTAATTTTCTTATTGTTGAACTTTAAGAGTTCTTTGTATATTTTGGATAACTGTCCTTTATCTGATTTCTTTCACACATATTTTCTCCCACCATTTTTTAATTTTAGTAAAATTCAGCTTATTCTTTTTTAATGGATTGTGCCTTTGATATTGTAGCGAAAATCATCACCAAGCCAAGATCAATATGATTTTCTACATTACATTCTAGAAGCTTCATAATTTTGCATTTTACATTTTGGTGTGTTTACATTTTCATTTAATTTTTGTGAAGATTTTAAGGTCTGTGTCAATAATCTTTTTGGGGGGGGGCATGTAGATTTGTTTTAGAACCATTTGTTGAAAAGAGTATCCTTTTTCTATTGAATTGCCTTTACTTCTTTGTCAAAGATCAGTCAACTATGTTTGTTTTGTTTTTATTTTATTTATTTATTTATTTATTTATTTATTTATTTATTAACATTTATTTATTTTTGAGACAGAGAGAGACAGAGCATGAACAGAGGAGGGTCAGAGAAAGAGAGAGGGAGACACAGAATCTGAAACAGGTTCCAGGCTCTCAGCTGTCAGCACAGAGCCCGACGCGTGGCTTGAACTCACGAACCGTGAGATCATGACCTGAGCAGAACTCGGAGGCTTAACCGACTGAGCCACCCAGGCGCCCCTTGTGTTTTGTTTTTAAATCACTTGATGGTAGAGAGCACCAACACTCTGTCAGGCATTATTAATTACAGAATACTAATGTTTGGCAAATGATTCTACAATGATCCAAAATTTCCTTAAATTGTTCCTTAAAAATTTCCTTAAAATGTTCCTTAAAGTTTTTGATACAACCACTACCTCTGTCTTTGCTTCTGGGTTAGGTAGAAACACCATCTATGGGCAAAGGGTGTAATCTTGTGTTCTAAATATCCATTCCCTGAACCTGGAATTTGAGGTACTATGAGATACCAATGGAAAATATTATGTGTATGTATTTAGACAAATCAACTACCCTATTTCAGTTAAACAGGAAATAAATTTAGCCTCATTTATTATCATAAAGATTTGCAACAATTTTACTGAGTTACTCCTAAAAGACTATTAACAAGAATTGTCCTGAGAGGCTCTGATTTTAGTCTCCAAGTAAAACAAGCTTTTCCTCCAAAATTTTCCCTAAAATAATTATTTTCTTTTTCCTTTTATTCTTTCCTGTCTCATTTCATAGAGAATTCTATTTCTATGGAAAGAATGTGAACACCAAAGAGAATTTGAGATACAGACACAGCATTTAGTTTAGAGACACCCGTATCTTTACACAAAGATATGGCCATTCCAGAAAAGAATTAGAGAAGAAAAGTCTTCAGTGAAATTGGTAACACTGTACTTAAGAATTATACTTTTCACAAATTTATAAACAAAGACTGATAATTTGTGATAAGGTCACTGGCACAGAATATAAATAATCCATACTAGATTAGACCACATTACAAAGAGGATTAATGTTGAATAAAGAGTATCCAGAATGGAATAAAATATAAACACTGTCATATCCATGAAAAGTTAGTTTCCTAGAGAGAGATAAAAAAAAGAGCTAAAATTAGAACATAACTATCTCCACACTGTGTTGCCCTATTTAGTTCTCATTTGGAAAGTGTGACTCAATCATTCTGCTCAAAATGTGTTTATTTTCACCAATTTAAAAGAAATTTACAGTTATTGTCACATATTGATGTTATCTAAATAGATTTTCCTATTTAAACCAATATTCTGCTGCCCAGATTGAATGAAATCATGTGAACAAATTCTTACATACTTGAGGTGAAGAGAGATGCTATATGTGGATTTAGAATTGGAGCAGTAGTCAGATGGGTAAAAATCTTGCTCTTCCCACTTATTGCATTTCTGTTCTGGAGTAGGTTGCCTGAGCTTTCTAAATATCAATATTTCTCCTCTAAACACATAAATCACAAATAAGTAATAAATTAGATAATACCAGTAAAGAGATTGTTCCTATAGTAGTATCTCTATATACATTCACCATTAGCTATTTATTGTCGTTAGTAGTAGTATTGCTGTTAGTGATGTTATGCAAAGCATATCTGTATCTAGGTAAACTAATGTTAAGATTTTTCTGTACATATATTCTTACCTCCATGTAAATCAAGCTTTACTATCAGCTCAGGTAGCTCAAAGTGTTAGTGTCCAGTGAAAAACTTTGTAAATTTCCCCCTTCAGATAGAGGTAGCCATACTGCACAAAATTGCATTTCTAGATGTACCAGTTTATCAGAACAAATGCAATTTGGAGTGAGGAAAGATGTCTTTCCTCCTTAGTCATCAGCCGACAACACTATTCTACAGATTTTCTCTGTCAATAGGCCTTAAACTCCAGAGACGGCAATGAATGTAGTAGGAAAAGATGCTTGTAGATGAATGCTGTTAAGAATCTCCTCTCAGTTTTGATATTCTCATTACTGACACAAATCTGAGAATCACAAAACTCAGAAGTTCTATGTTGTCGCAGAACAAACTCTTGACTTTTTACCTATTTCTATATAGTTAAATATCTAAAGATCTGAAAATTGCTTTCATTTTTTTTTCTCAAAAAATTCTCATAGGAGGAATTTGGGAGCACAACTTTACAGTGAAAGTTTATATATACACACACATACACATAAATACACACATACATATATACATACACAGATATATATATATGTATATATATACACACACACACACACATACACACACACATATATATATGATGTGTGCATATATGTACATGCATATGTATATATACATATGCATACAGACACACACTTGTGATGGTTAATTTTCAGTGTCAACTTGACAGGTGCCCAGGTATTTTGGGTGAAACTAACTCTGGTTTTGCCTATAAGAGTGTTTCTGGAAGAAATTAACATTTGAATTGGTAGAATGAGTAAAGAAGATTGCCCTCTCAAATTTGGGTAAGTCTCATCCAATACTTTGAAGGCCTAACTAGAACAAAATGCCTGAGTAAGAGAAAATTTTCTCTCTCTGCCTGTCTTTCAGCTGGGACATCATTATTCTCTTGCCTTTGGACATGGACCGAACTGGAACTTATACAATTGGTTCTCCTTATTCTCAATCAGACTTGGACTAAAACATATATTATCAGATCTCCTGAGTCTTAAGCTTTCAGATTTGGACTAGAACTGGATCATAGGCCTTCTTGGGTTCTCACCTTGTGTGTGTGAGTATGTGTGTGCATGTAAACATTGCTGCTTTAATAAACTGTTATAGAACAGATTTGGTGCTCTTGAAAAGGCTTCTTCATATTAGAGTTAGTGCTTGAGCTGGTTCTAGAAAGAAAGAAAAATGTCTGTCAAGCCAAATAGCATGTTTACAGGTAATGAGGCATATAGCAGCATGGCACAATTAGGAAACTCTAGTTGTGCATTGGTTGATCATTCAGAAAAGCACTTAAGAGTAAAACTTCAGAGAAGGTGAGTTGCAGATCTCAGGGATTCTTTTATATTGTGCTACAGTGTGAAGACAACCTTCCACTGAGTGATGGGTAGCCACTGGTTTAGTTATAATCAGTAGAGTGACAAAACTGATTTGTTCCCTAGAACAATTGCTTTGTCAGAGGTATAAAAAATGAAGTAGAGAGACAAGAGGGAAGAGTTCACACATTTTTTTCTTACTTCAAATCTATTGATTTTCTTGCTTTCTCAAAGGTTTTTGAAAAAGAAATAGGTCTGTAAACACTATAAGTATAATCTCTTTTTATAAATAAGCAAATTTGCCTATACGCTGTTAATTGTGATTTTTTTTATATTATGGAATATTCTTAATACATTTTCTGGACTACAGGTGTCTCAGCTGAGAAACAGTGTATCCTTGGCCTCTCCAAGTATGACAAAACCATTTTCCAAGTCATAATTTAACTCAGTGATTTGACCTGGGCCATTTGGGAAATTCTGGATATAATTTTTATAGTAACAATCCCTATTTTGTACATGTGTATGTGTATCCGCCACTGGGTTACAGTTTCTACTGAACAAGAGCAGGGCCCTCAACTTGAGAAAACAATTTAATAAATATGAAATACTGGTGGGAAAATAGATATCAAAGGATTACTTTCAATCAGCCAATTTGTGTTTCCGGCCCAGTTTCCACAAGGTGGCATATTACTCTCTCTGAAAAGATAGGAAGGCATTCATGTGAGAGTAAGTGGGTAAACAAGAAAAAAATTAATTCAGGTGAATAAAAGCTTAAAACGTTTTTCAACAGTATTTAAAGCTTCATACTATGTTGCCTTCAAAAGGGCCACTGAGATATGGCCAACTGTCCATCTGGACCCAAGAGAAGTATTTAGTTTTACAGATGACTCCTTCTAAAACACGTGCCAAGAAAACATCTCTTGTTTATGTCAAACCCGTGTTTTCTTCTGGCTTCTTTACTAACCCTTTAAGTGGTGACAGAGCATTGAAGTGGTGCTTGAAATATTTAGAAAAAAATATGCAACATCCTTCATTATGTGTCCTCTGAGTAATACACATTTCACCCCAACCTCTTCATGTACTCTAGTGTCAGGCTGGAATCCTTTTGAAGATAAGAGAAATTGCTCAGCCGCTGGATGTTGAACTTTGAGTACCCCGTTTATTTCTCTAAACAAACTATCTATGGGTAAAACACATTTCTTTGTAAACAGTCATGTCTGGGTCATCTAAGAAAGTATCTACTCCGAGAAACACTATTTCGCATCTTCAGTCATAGGTGTTCCCACAGGGAAAAAATATGATCGTGTGTTGTAATTCATCTGAATAATGCCGAGTTCAATCTAGCTAAACCTTTTTTTAGCCATGTATTGACATAAAAAATTAAACACGGATAGAATGTATGTGTGTGTGTGTGTGTGTGTGTGTGTGTGAATCTGATAAGTTATGCCATAGATCATAGGGGTGAGAATACATAGAAGTGAGCATAAAACAGGTAACTGTTTGGATGTAAGCCGCAGAAAAGTCCATCGTTTCTCATACCTGATATTTGCCCTGCTTGTCAAACTCTCTACGTTTATCCTTTAAGCATATGTGGAAGAGATATACTCAGAATATTTTCAGTAATAATAATTTGGAGTAAAGAAACAGAAGAAGATGAGGCATGCAAAAAGATTTTTCTCACGGAGCCACTTGATCTGTACTTCAAGTGTTTCAAGGTTGGGATATACATCAGATATCTTGAAGATATTAGTTCAGTATCATCATCAATTTGGAATACAGCCTGAGCTGTGACCTGCTCTCTCTTGGCTACTTAGCACAGGGGCCCTCAACCATTTTTATGCCTGCATTCTATTAACATGTGAAACAGTATTCTATCAGTTAATATTTTCACTTTGTGTTGCACTGAAGGCACTAGAGCTAGTAGTAGCAGAACGTATAATAGTTTGAATACAAACTGATTTTCTATCTAAGAATTTATTTCATGATCACACACCAACTCCCAACATTAGCAGTCGCTGCAAGGAGGATTTGGTAAAGGAGAACTTTTTGGATCATGGCTGGCTGCCTATTCTTAAACCATACAGAGTTTTCATTCTCTGAAGAAAGGTTTCCAAACAGCAGTCTCTCAGTTGTATAGAGGGAAGTTATCAAAGCAGTTAATAAAAGTTAATAATAATGTGAAGACCCAAGGTTGCCCACCAATCAGCATTTGGAAAAGTCATTTGGACAAGTCAGAGTAAGGAGACATAGAATTTTAGAAGTGTTTAGCAAGGCCATAATGGGAGAAAATGTTGCTGTCATTTTGCAATAGAAATTCAACAATAATGATATTTTTCTGAGAACAACAAACATAGGCCTAAAATTATTAACAATAACTTTAAATTATTGGAAATTGCTACTCTATAGAGACATTCAACGTGGGCACCTATGATTTTCAGGCTTGGTTTTATAAGTGCAAACTAACAAGTTTCTAATTACATCTTGATGTTGGTGGAATGGATCATAAGGGAATGAAAATGTGTTCTGAGTTTCTCAGAACACTAATTTTAGTTCATTTTAATTAAAAATTAAGAGCACTTTTAGGAACATCACAAAATGAAAAGAATAAAATTGGAATATTTTCAAATATCACGTATCTAAACGGGATATGTCAACAAATTTTTTTTAAAGTCTCCAAGTTAATTCTTTGTCTAACTATAAATTACTTACACAATCTTTCTTTTAATTTGTATTTCATTCGTTTTATTGCATGCTTTCCTTTGTGATGTATTTGGCTACTTCTAGTGAACAGTGTGTAGGGAAAGTAACATGTTTCAGTAATATGTGTAAAGAGCTATACACTTTTTATCCTGTGGCAGAGAGGGTCACACACCAAAGATTCCAATTCACAGTTCATAACAATTTCTCAGCCAGGCATTATATTTCTCAGATACCTTGCATTTAAGTGGAGTCATGTGATTACTTTTGAGCAATGGAATGGGAGCAAAATCTAAGTATAGCATTTCTGGGTCTATGTGTTTATATGTGTAGTGTTTCTTTTTTCTCTTTTTTCATGGAAATTTTGATTGTGATGTAATGAAAATGGCTATATCACAAAGGAAAGAAGACTGGATTGCTGGATTGGATTTCTCAATTACCACTTGAGAAAAAACCCTCTAATCAGAAACATCTATGTTGGACTTTATGTAAATGAGTAATACATTTGTATACTGTTAAGCTACTGAGATTTATTTGTTAGTATTCTTTGTTGTTGTTATAGCAATTAGCCTAACCTGAGTAATACATATGTGTAATCATTAAAACACTCTGCATTGGATACAATTATTATGCCCACTTTACAGATAAATAATTTTAGCTCAGAAAAAGTAAATATTTGCACATTAGTAAATGGCAGGACATATAGTGAACTGAGAGTTGTACAATTATAAAGGCCATGTATTTAACCAAGACTGACACTTTAATAATAGGGACATCTCTATCTCATGGTGGTATTCATTGATTCAAAGATGCTCTAGGCATTAAGATAAAAGAAACATGGGCATAAAAGAAAATGACATAGTTGGGGTTGATTAGACTGTATTTTTTTTCAAAAATCTCTATTCCTTACCTTATCTTTACTGTGCTGCAATGACTACTAACCCATTGGTTTGGGGATTGGCCATGTAACTTGCTTTGACCAAGGCATGGATATGGGAGTGATGGCAGGCCTGTTTGGAGCAGCAGCTTTAATGGCATCCTATGTTTCTGCATACATTTGAGTTTCATCCTGGTACATGAGAAAATCATAAATAGTGGCTATTGTATATACCAAGGTTACAGAATGAAAAGACAAATGGAGTGGACCTGAAGCTAGGCCAGTCAAACCCAACTAAACCCATCTAACACCAGCTGAACCCCAGTGAATTCAGCTAAGTCATAGATAAGGCACATTACCATGAATGGGAAATAATTATTTCATGTTAGAAAACACTATGATTCTGGGTTATAATCTAATTATATATGTAGTATAGATGGGGAAAAATGTATATTCAGGAATATAGATTCCTGATAAAGCCAAAAGATGTGATTGACATGGTAAATTGAGGCTAGATTGTGATTGGCCTTATATGCCATGACAAGAAGTTTAAAGAATATATTACAAGAAATATAGAGTTATTGGAGTGACATGAACATGTGCTACATTTTGGTTTACTGACATTAGCAGTTTATCCTCTGACCATAGTAAAATTAAAAACAAAACAAAAAAAAAAGGGGAGAAAAAGAAAAAGAAATCTTGCTGAAGGAAGGAAAGGTCTAGAAAGGTAGTAAACATGCCATGGTGCCAGTAAGTATTATATCAGGGGTATCACATTTGGTTTATCCATTATTTACTTTGATTTCTGATCACAGTGACCCTAGCATAGGTTTGTTCTATTACTGCCTTCATAGAACCAAGTAGCTACTACTAAAGCCATGGTTATTATACTTCAAGAAACGCCACGAGTAGTGTTATTGGCAAAGAGAGACTGCCTTGCCTGTTCACGGAACAAAGGGTATTCTCATTTGCTCTGGCCATTTCTCTTCCATCTTGGGTTGCCCAGTGAAGAAAACTAGAAGTTCAGGAGAGTAAATCATTCGTAAGGCAGACAATAACCAAAGAGAAACAGAAGATAAGAGAAGAAAGAAAAACAATGCCCTTCCTGTACATACGGTCTCTCAAAAGACATCCTGTGAGATGATACACTTGCATGCTGTGCAATCATGTCCAGCCAAGAAACACACCCTCCTTTATTTATTTTTCCTCATTCCTAATTATTTCTAATTAAAAAAATATTTTTGGGGTAGACTTTTATTCTTTTCTTTTTCTACCCCTTCTCAGGGAACTTAGACAAATAAATATAGCAAACCAAACAAAACAATGTTGGTTTCTGGCCTTCAGGCCAGAGAACATTGCTCAGAGAAATATTGGCTTGACATTACAAGACCTGAGTTTGAGTGTAAATTCATTATGGTTTCAGTGATCTTAGATAATTCCCTTAAACTGCCTAACCCTTACTTTCCTTATCTATCAAGGGAATTGATGCTTGCTCAGAGAGTTCTAATATAACATGAGTTTATCTGTACAGAACTAGTAAACAGCACTGTCTACATCCTCAAAGTGTCAAAAGATTCCTTAGCGGGAGAAATGGGGCATGATGTTGTACAGCAGAGAAATACTTGGTAATAACTAAGAAGATATATAATTGGGATGTGAAATTGAGATATTTGTTTTGAGAAATGTAGATTAGTGCTTACTGAGTATGCCAGACCTTGCTCAAAGCCTTGTTATATACTAACTTATATAAAATTTACAGTAATTCTGTGTGTACATATCCACAAGTGAGAAAGTATTGGATCTGAGTGCCTACAACAGAAAGGCAGTCTATATACTCTACTTTGGGATTATTGTTGATCATCATAAAACCCCATTTCATCACATACATTGATTCTATCAGTAGTAGTATGTTTTATCTCAGGCAATACTGCTTAGAAGATAGGATCTCCCTGTGACAGATCCTTGCAAAACAATTCTTGTAAACAGAAGGAAAGGTAGAATATGTTTGCTATTACTTAATATTGTAGTACAGGATTTATTTATTGAACACCATGAACATTTTTGATCAGGGCTTAGTTTCATATAATCTATACTTATCTACTTATAACTTTAAAAGTGTCATTGAATACTACTAATAAATATACACAAAATTGTCTGTCATTTTAAAACATATCAGCTATAATCCAGCTTTTTAAAAATCAGTCCCATTAAGGTGTAATTTCATACAGTACAATTCATACAAATTGATGAGTTTTAATAAATACGTAGAGCTGTGTATCACATAATATAGAATATTTCCATTATCCCAAAATTTTCTATTTTTTTCCCCTTTGCTGTTAAGTAAAAGGGCAGAAAAGCCACACAGTGGAAAAGGGTAGTAATGGACTTTACCTGGAATATATGAAGGACTCTTACATTTCAAAAATAAGAATAACCCTGGGGTGCCTGGGTGGCTCAGTTAGTTAAGCATTGACTTTAACTCAGGTCATGATCTCATGGTTCATGAGTTCGAGCCCCACATCAGTCTCTGTGCTGACAGTTTGGAGCCTGAGGCCTGCTTCAGATTCTGTGTCTCCCTCTTTCTCTGTTCCTCCCCGACTCGCACTCAGTCTCTCTCTCTCTCTCTCTCTCTCAAAATAAAGATTAAATTAAAAAAATAGAATAATACTACTAAAAGAAGAATAGAATAGTTGAATATAAACTGCCCCCACCCCGCATGTGCATACCCATACTCTAAAAGAAGGGAAATCAAGAGTTTAGAGAAAATTAACAACCAGTCCAAGTTTATATCTGATAAGTGATGGATTTGATATTAAAATTGGGGTCAATTTGAAGTGAAATCTGTGTTCTTTAAGTGAGAAGGAGAAAGAGGTAAAGAGTAAAAAGAGAGGCAGGCACTTGGGGAGAGAAGAAGGAAAATATAGGTATGGTGGTCAGAATTTCAATGAGCTGTCCTACAGTTTTATTTCACATCATATTGTCCCAAAGGAAGAGTGAGTCAGTAATGACAACACTGAACTACATTGTTATATAACTTCTACTCCCTATAGAAATGGAACAAAAAAACCTCCCATTTCAATTTTTACCTAGGTAAAGTTTTGTTTGTTTTTATTTTTATTTTTTTTTTTAATTTTTTTAACATTTATTTATTTTTGAGACAGAGCATGAACAAGGGAGGGGCAGAGAGAGAGAGGGAGACACAGAATCGGAAGCAGGCTCCAGGCTCCAAGCCATCAGCCCAGAGCCCGACGCGGGGCTCGAACTCACGGACCGCGAGATCGTGACCTGAGCTAAAGTCGGACGCTTAACCGACTGAGCCACCCAGGCGCCCCTTTGTTTGTTTTTAAATCTTTCTCTTTATAGGACGTGTGGTAAATATTTCTGGTGGTGGTGATTTGGGTTGAGAGATTCTAAGAAAAGAGAACAAGAAAACAAGAGAATTCTGGTAACTTTCACTCAGTCTTCCATCTTTCCTAAGACTACCAAGTAGAGAAATCAACAGAATATTTAACAACAACAAAAACAACAAAAACAAAAACAAACTTTGCAATGCACTTTACCAGATGTATGCTAATGAAAAGTAAAGTGAAATGATGCTATGATGTGTTTGCAAAGTGAGAAGTGTGGTTCACACTCTTTTTTTCTGGATTGTTATTATTGTTTAAAGGTGTTAAAGGAGTGTAAATAAATCACTAAAACAGCTACATTTTTTTTTATTTTTAACTTGCTTTATTTTTTACTTTTTGAATTTACATACAAATTAGTTAACATATAGTGCAACAATGATTTCAGGAGTAGATTCCTTAGTGTTCCTTACCCATTTAGCCCATCCCCCCTCCTACAACCCCTCCCATAACCCTCAGTTTGTTCTCCATATTTATGAGTCTCTTCTGTTTTGTTCCCCTCCATGTTTTTATTTTTTTAATTTTTTTAAGGTTTATTTATTTCTGAGACAGAGAGACAGAGCATGAGTGGGGGAGGGGCAGAGAGAAGAGAGAGGGAGACACAGAATCTGAAGCAGGCTCCAGGCTCTGAGCTATCAGCACAGAGCCCGATGTGGGGCCTGAACTCACAAACTGTGACATCATGACCTGAGCTGAAGCCGGTTGCTCAACCAACTGAGCCACCCAGGCATCCCTCCCCTCCATGTTTTTATGTTATTTTTGTTTCCCTTCCCTTATGTTCATCTGTTTTCTCTCTTAAAGTCATCATATGAGTGAAGTCATATGAGTTTTGTCTTTCTCTGACTGATTAATTTCACTTAACATAATATCCTCCAGTTCCATCCACGTAGTTGCAAATGGTAAAAGATTTCATTCTTTTTGATTGCTGAGTAATACTCCATTGTATATATATACCACCTCTTCTTTATCCATTTATCCATTGATGGACATTTGGGCTCTTTCTATACTTTGGCTATTGTTGATAGTGCTGCCATAAACATGGGGTTGCATGCGTCCCTTCACAACAGCACACCTGTATCCCGTGGATAAATGCCTAGTAGTGCAATTGCTGGGTCGTATGGTAGTTCTATTTTTAGGGTTTTGAGAAACCTCCATACTGTTTTCCAGAGTGGCTGCACCAGCTTGCATTGCCACCAATAATGCAAAAGAGATCCTCTTTCTCTGCATCCTCACCAACATCTGTTGTTGCCTGCATTGTTAATGTTAGTCATTCTGACAGTTGTAAGGTGGTATCTCATTTTGGTGTTTATTTGTATTTCCCTGATGATGAGTGATGTGGAGAATTTTTTCATGTGTCGGTTGGCTATCTGGATGTCTTCTTTGGAGAAATGTCTATTCATGTCTTTTGCCCATTTCTTCACTGGGTTATTTGTTTTTTGGGTGTTGAGTTTGATAAGTTCTTTGTAGATTTTGGATACTAACCCTTTATCTGATATGTCATTTGCAAATATCTTCTCCCATTCTGTCGGTTGTCTTTTAGTTTTGCTGATTGTTTCCTTTGCTGTGCAGAAGCTTTTTATTTTGATGAGGTCCCAGTAGTTCATGTTTGCTTTTGTTTCCCTTGCCTCCGGAGAAGTGTTGAGTAACAAATTGCTGTGGGCAAGATCAAAGAGGTTTTTGCCTGCTTTCTCCTTGAGGATTTTGATGGCTTCCTGTCTTACATTGAGGTCTTCCATCCACTTTGAGTTTATTTTTGTGTATGGTGTAAGAAAGTGGTCCAGCTCCATTCTTCTGCATGTCGCTGTCCCGTTTTCCCAGCACCGCTTGCTGAAGAGACTGTCTTTATTCCATTGGATATTCTTTCCTGCTTTGTCAAAGATTAGTTGGCCATACATTGGTGGGTCCATTTCTGGGTTCTCTATTCTGTTCCATTGATCTGAGTGTCTGTTCTTGTGCCAGTATCATACTGTCTTGATGATTACAGGTTTGTAGTATAGCTTGAAGTCTGGGATTGTGATGCCTCCTGCTTTGGTTTTCTTTTTCAAGATTGCTTTGGCTATTCGGGGTCTTTTCTGGTTCCATACAAATTTTAGGATTGTTTTCTCTAGTTTTGTGAAGAATGCTGGTTTTATTTTGGTAGGGATTGCATTGAATATGTAGATTGCTTTGGGTAGTAAAAAAGGAGTTTCTTAAAATATTAAAATTTTAATTGTTTTTCATATTTATTCTTGCCATTTGTTTTCACTCTTAATCCATTAAAGCTACAATAACAAAGTACCATAAATTGGGTAGCTTATAAATAACAGAAATTTATTTCTTGCAGTTCTGGAGGCTGGAATTTTAAGATTAAGGTGTTAGCATGGTGGCATTCTGGCAAGAGCTCTTTTGGGTTGCAAAGTGTCTACTTTTTTTTTTTTTTTTTTTTAGTGTAGTTGAAACACAATGCTACATTAGTTTTGGGTACACAACATAGTGATTTGACAAGTTATATATTATGCTATGCTCACCACAAGTGTAGCTATTATCTGTTAACATACAACACTAATATAATATCACTGACTATATTCTTTATAGTGCCTCTTATTGCAATTACTTATTCATTCCATAAGTGGAGCTCTGTATCTCCCACTCCCCTTTACCCATTTTTCCCATTTGCCACCAAACACTAATTTGAAAAGATATATGCACCCATATGTTTTTGCAGTATTATTTACAATAGACAAAATATGAAAGCAACCCAAGTGTTCATCAATAGATGGATGGATAAGGAAGATATTTAATACACATACACACACACGTATACATACATACACACATACACACACACACACACACACACACACACACACACACGCAGTAATATTACACAGCCAAAAAAGTATGAGGTTGACCCATTGGCGACAACAAATGGACAGACCATAGAGAGTATTATGCTGTGTGAATAAGTCAGACTGAGAAAGATAAATGCCACACTATTTCACTCATGTGGCATTTAAAAAAAAATGAGTTAACAAATAAACAAAAAGCAGACTTAGACCTCCAAATACAAAGAACAAATTGATGGTTGCTACAGACTATCAACTTCTCATTGTATCCTTACATGAGAGAGAGAGAGGAAGCAAGCACTAGTCTCATTATAAGGGAATTTATAAAAGCACTAATCCCATTCATAAGGGCTTCACCCTAATGATTTCATCTAACACCAATTATCTCCCAAACACCCCCCCCCCCCACCCCCGCCACTCCTAATACCAACACACTGTGGGATAGAGTTTCAACAACCGAATTTTGGGAGAGCACAAATGTTCAATCCCTAACATATTTCTTCACATAAAAACATTGCAAGGTGGGAGATGTCCATGTGGACAAGGGGGAGGTGCATTCTATTTATGACTCTGATAAATGTAGTTACAAAAATTTGCCTATCTTCTCTGGACTTTGAATTCTTCACCAAAAGTATGAGGAGACAGGATAGGATTATTTCAAGCTCTGTTCCTGGACGGTATCAATGATTCTTATCTATTTACAATTGCATGATTACACAATTGTAAACAGCATCATAATAGATAAACTTTCAGTTTTGAATAATGTTTTTCTTTCTAGAAGTCCCAAAACATATACATTATCTCAATATATTTTAGTCGGCAGTCATCCCTTTATAATGTTTATAAGCAAAGGGCAAATCAAATAAGCTCTGTGAAGCTTATAATCTTATTATGATACTAGTTCCCTGCTATTTTCATAGCTGTTTAGATTATTTTTGCATAAAATAAAATAAATAAAAATGCAATTCCATTTCCCAATCTTTGTAATTTGACTGAACGCTGTACCTATACTAGTTTCTGCATTAGATATCTCAGATGACAAAAAGGACAGTCAGGTTATTGCTAAATCAAAATTGATAGCATTGGATAATGGATTTTTACTGACTAGTAATAGGAGAAAGAAACAAAATCCTCTGATACCATAAAATGCTCATGATAAACATTCCTTCAGAACAGCCATGCACACGACTCAGCACTTTGTTTTGTTAAGTAAAGGGCTAAAGGAACTCTAACCCCTAAATTTGGCTTACACTTCTTCATCTATAGTTTTGCCTTGCTCAGTGAATTTCTACTTTCTTGAGAAATGTATGCTTGTGATTTAGTACTACAGAACTTTTCTCAGTCAAATTGAATAAGAGAGCTTAAAGAGTATTTAATATAATGCAGGCAAAATTTTTTAAAAGCCCTTATTATTGAAGAGAAATCTTTTTAATGCTCTTTGGTCAGACTGACTGTCTACAATGATTGGCTTTGATGAAAAAAAATGTCCCTGGCTAATATCTACAGTAGGGGGAAAAAAACGCTAGCAATTACATTATCTTTTGTTTAGACCTCAAACAAGCTAATGGCTTCTTATTTAGCTAACTGGTTGTGCTTTGATTATAAGCCATTAGTGGGCATTATAAAATGAAAAAGTTTGCTTAGACTTCTCCATGAATATTTCAACTTCATACTAATGAGTCAAGTTCAGTCGATACTTTCATATGTTAGAATCTTAATAAAGCAATATGGCTTAATTTAAGCTAAATAGGAAATGATTAGCCAAATTATATGATGAACTTCATATTTCCTCAGTAATGATCTTTGCTTTCAAGGTATAGCAAAGTTTAAAGTAGGAATCTGAATTCCAACAACAGTTACCAAGAGGAGAAACATTTGAACTGTAAGTTCATAGTTCCATCTTAGGCAAATCAGGATGGTTGATTGTTCCAATATTTCACTGTAATTAGAAGTAACTATATTTAGCATGGAATTAATAATTTTTATTTTTAGTTATAGATGTCTTGTGTATACCCTGGCATTCTCAAGTCAATCAATTTAGAGTCTTAAATTCAAACATTTAACCTACTTTTGAATAATCAGTCTCCTCCTGTTAGAGCCAAGACCCAGGATGTGTTTTAAAATCTATCAACAATATATATTATGTTTGCTATTTTAAGCATGTATGTACATTATTTACTCTATTTCAGCTTATATATTGATGTAACCAACATGATTTTCTTTACAACATTAAGAGTCTGGCAAATAGAATGCTAACCATGATACCCAGTTCTAGAGAAGAAAAACACCTCCTTTGTTTTTATTTTGGAATGATTCAAAGAAATCAATGTTTAAAAGTTGAAATGAACCCAAAAATTGGGCACAAGGGTCTATTCCTTGCAATGTTGCACTTTCACATACATCTTAATGTGAAACCAAAATGAGATTGTTCTCACTGAAGTGGTGGTATGTCCAAAATGCAACTTGTTGACATAAAGAAAGCCACAGCATATGGAAGGAACACAGAAGGAAAACACACACACACACACACACACACACACACACACACACACACACCAAGACAGAGTTAACTGCCTGAAAATAACCATACAAGACTCTCTAATATTTCTTCTTCCCTGCATACTGAAAGGAAATTTAGTTCATTTTTACATAATTCTTTTTTGGGGATTTATTCAAGACTAAGGAGGGTCAGGCTCCCTTTACCAACTGATACAATGGATATGTGACTGCCCATAGCTGGCAATCCAGCTGGACCACTATAGGTATCATATCTGCATTTTAGGTGGCATTCTGCCTTCATTCTTTTCTCCATGTTTTCTCCTCTCTAAATCACCTAAAATAAAAACTTTAACATGCACACAAAATTAAAAATATTTCTTTCAGATAGTGATCTAATGACTATGTACATTGAAATCAATTTTTAAAGTTCATGATTTATAAGAAATTCTTCTTGCTAAAATCAAAATCAGCAGAGATAAAATGGGGAGTAAAGAAATATTTCTCTCACAAGGCATGTCACACAAGCAAAATTAAGTTGATAGCCAAAGCAAATGTATTAAATCAATTTTTGAGTGAAAGGTAACTTCTATTCTCTATAGCCAGTGACAAATTCCTGAGCCATATTAATTTTGCATAATGTATTAATATGCAAATATAACTTTTATTTAATTAGCTATTTATTTATAGGAAGACTTCATGAAAGACCAAGAAAAACACAGATACTGGCAGATTTTTTTAAATATCCAACCTGACTAATACCCATATGGCAATTGCTCTGGGTTGCGGTCTTGCTTCTAACATAAGCTAAATATGTGACTTTGAGGCAAATCACTTGAATTTTCTGAACATGTATATCTAGGCAGCTAAATGAGTGTACTTTAAGGTCTTTCCCAGGTTAAAATACACACACACACACACACACACACACACACACACACACACAACATTTATACTTCTGATATCTTCATTACTCTTTAATTATGCCTTCTTGGTTTGCAAAGGAACACCACAAATCCCCTAAATTTATCCTCTCATATGGGCACCTACATATACCCAGCTGGGTGTTTTTAGGATGATCTACTGTCAATGCCACGTGCTGCCCACTGAGCTCCAAACTTTCTTCAAACCACTGCCATATTTCCCCAGGCCATGTACTTGTTCTCAATCCCCTTATTTTCTCTCTACTTCCCAGATGAGTAGGTCTGGAGTAATTTCCCTATGAACAGCCTGACTGGCTCAGTTCCACAGATGCTTTATATTTCTGGTCTTCTATTTCCCCAAGGAGGACACAACCTGCTGCACAGAGCTCAGCTCTTCTCTGAAATAGTTATCTAAAACCACAATCCTACCAAACTTCTAACTCTGAGCAATGCCACTGCTCATCTTAAGGGATTTTAATTTGAGACCAATATTTAGAGAAGTTCATTTTACACAGGAGACATCTATACATAGCAATAGATTTTCAGAGATATTTCAGATTTCATAAAAGTTGATGCCTGATTGGCTTCTATACCCCTGCTGAAATGATATGTGGGTGTGAGCCTGAGTGAAGCCTGGATATGAACATTCGCATTAGTGACCACTGACCTTTGAAGCAAAGACTATTGCTGGGTGAGTTCTTTTGGCTTTATTTCTAACATCTTGCACCTTTTAGTTATTCTCCAGAAGGTAGTCTATGACTGAGTTCCTGGCACATCTTGTGTCAGAGAACACAGAGGATTATTTCAGAATTCCCTTATAAAATGAAAGGTTCATTGCTTTAATATTGTACTACACACTGTTTAAAAATATTCTTCCTGATTTCCCACCAAGGTTCAGAGATTTCTGGCTCTCTTGCTACCATTTAATCTATAACAAAATGAAATGTAATATATATATATATATATATATATATATATATATATATATATATATATGTATATATATGAATGTAATATATATATATATATGTATATAATATATATGATTGATTGATGAGTTTTAGTGTCCTTGAACCTACTAAATGGGAGAATGATATAGACGAAGTTCTAATTTCTTTCCTTTATTTTTTTTTTTCTCTCAACCACCATATGAATAATTTCTTCTTCATTCTATTCCAGGTAACCCATGTCAACAACCTGAACAACAAAGTTGCAACTGGTTTTCATTCATGTACATTTCCCTTCATGCTAACAAAATAAAACATTTGTTGGGGAACCTGGGTGGCTCAGTTAGTTAAGCGTCTGACTCTTGATTTTAGCTCAGGTCATGATATCACGGTTTGTGGGATCAAGCCCCATGGTAGCTGTGTGTTGACAACACAGAGCCTGCTTGGGATTCTCTCTCACCCCTCTCCCTGCCCATCCCTCACTCATTCTCTCTCTCTCTCTCTCTATCTCAAAATAAGTAAACTTTTAAAAAATACACAAAATAACGCATTTGTCTTTAGTGACTAGATTAAATGTATATGTAATTATTTACACACAGAGAGAGAATGTGTATATACATGTATATTAAAATTATTTATATAGAAAGCTCCTCTTTAGAGCATGCTAACAAATATAATAGTTATAGAAGGAAACAAGGGACCGCCATTTTACAATTCAATAATTGACTCATTTTATCATTATTCGCACAAGCATTTAGATGAAAAGTAGTTGGGTAACATATATTCACACCATTATCTCATAGGCAAAAGAAAAAAAAAAACAAATTTATAATGGTGAAATCTGGAAGTTAACACCTTAACCAAAAAATCAAACTGCAGTGCCATCAAATAATGGGAAAACCTGGTATTAGGTACTTCCAGACATAATTCTGTTCTAAATAAACAAACAACATTCCATAGAAAGTTGTCTTGCTAAAAATTCTTAACCTGTGTCTAAATTAAACCTGCAAACTAATTTCCAATTTACAGAAAATTTAGAGGAACACGTTAAAGGGCATTATGAGGAAACAGATAAATCTAGGAAAGGGGACATACTTCAGGGATGGTGTGGTCATTTGTCAAAATCAATTTGAGAAACACTCTCCCCAAATTGGGAATACATATTACCTTAAAAGATACTAAAGGAGCGTTAAAAAAAAGCAGTATGTGAATGTTGATTGGATCTTTGTCTAAAAATTTCAGTGGAATACATCTTTTGAGGACAATGAGGGAAAATAAATATGAAAAAGGTATTAGAAGTTATTACATTTTGGGGAGCCTGGGTGGCTCCATCAGTTGAGCATCTGACTTCAGCTCAGGTCATGATCTCACAGTTTGTGAGTTCGAGCCCCACGTCAGGCTCTGTGCTGACAGCTCAGAGCCTGGAGCCTGCTTCGGATTCTGTGTCTCCCTCTATTGCTGCCCCTCCCCTGCTTGTGCTCTGTCTCTCTCTGTCTCTCAATAGTAAATAAATGTTAAAAAAAATTTAAAAAGAAGTTATTACATTTTAAAGTGATGTCTATGACTTAATTTTTATATTGTTATGTATATGTACATATGAAGTATATACACATGTATGTACACACAATGTTATGGTTATGTAGGAAACTGTCCTTAAAATTCAAAGATTCCTGCTGAATACTTATGGAAAAGTATGAAGCTCACTTTCAAATGGTTCAGCATATGTAAACATGCTTTTCTATAATGTATGTCTAATATAGGCTGACTGGGTCCAAGGACTGAGAGGGGATCCTGCAGGAACAGCCAAGAGGATTCTTGGCTTCGCACAGGATAGAAATAAAATATGAGCTAAGAGGAAGTGAGAGCAGAATGCACTGAAGACATAGAGAGTGCAGCTATAGACAGAGAGTCTGGAAGACTCAGAAAAGAAAGGAGAGTGAGTCTTGTATTTGCCTGGAGTCTAGGGTTTTTACTGAAGGTTGTGGTCTGGTTTATGTGTCTTCTCAGGCATCTGGGAACTGGGTAAAACAAAGACAAGTGTTTAGGTGTCTTCCATAAGTCACTTCCGCCCTGCAGCTAGGGGTCTTGGTGAGTCAGTGATCTAGAAAACATACATGACAACCTTGCCCAGTTTCTTCTTAGTTATCTATTGTTCTGGAAGGCTCCAAATTATTAACTCCTTGAGCTTTCAAGTAGGATATACATTATCTGTACTATAAACAGTGTGTAAGGTGGGGGTACGGGTCCTAGCAAGAATAGAACCAGGAGAAGGGGCAAACAAGTAGGCTTCATGGGGTCCCCTCAGTTTCCCTAACTCCTGTGTATGGAGAGAAATTACTAAAAGTATATATTTAACTGTGTCTAACCTGCTAATTAGTATTTATTAACATTTTGATCTCAAATTTATATATTTTTTCCAAATCTACTTGTTAATATTTTATCATCTCTTTTCCTTTAGTCATATTTTTGTTTTACCACTGAACATATTGACATATTTATTTGATAGTATGCATCACAGCAAATGCCCTTAGGCTGTTGTGTCCATTGTTAGGTTGTTTCTATGGATCCTTTTTTTTTTTTTTTTTTTTCAAGTATGGTTGACACACAACAGCATAGTGATTCAGCCTCTCTATAGGTTATGCTATGCTCACCACAAGTGTAGCTACCATTGGTCATCATACAACATTATTGGATTATAAACTTTCCTCTTTTCCCTTCCTATTTGAGCCTTGACTATAGGGGACTTCTCTTAATTTCTTAGGCATATGTACATATAGAATCACACTTTGGGGAGTCTATTTCATAATATCTATTTTGTCATATTAACAGAAATGAGTCCAGGCTTCATTTTTATTTTTATTTATTTTTAATGTTTATTTATTTTTGGGAGAGTGAGCATACAAAGGGCAGAGAGGGGGACAGAGGATCCCAAGCAGGCTCCACACTGACAGCAGAGAGCCTGCTGTGGGCCTTGAACTCAAGAACAGTGAGATCATGACTTGAGCTGAAGTCAGATGCTTAGCCGACTGAGCCACCCAGGTGCCCCGGGATGTCATTTTTAAAAGCATCATCTCTTTTTTGTAATCTCCCAACTACTGCCATCATACTGAAAATTGCATACTCATAGTTTGATTCACTAATAAAGATAAAACAAATAAATAAGTAACAAATGAGGACCAGGCTCTATTGGTGGCTGTGTACATAAATTCTGTGTTGCACAACTCTGTGGGGGTGCCAAATACAGGCTTACATGAGTGGAATACACAGTATATAATCTACAAAATCTTAAAAAGGGCTACTATGTACAAGTATAGACCCTAAAATAATTCATTGAAGTGATTATTTGATATAGGAAGAACATTTTATTTAATTCATATCAACTGTGTCCATTCACAGCTGCTCTGGTACTTTCCTAAGAAATTAATGTGATAGTGTTTTATAAATTGATTAATTATCAAAGTAGAAAATACTTTATGGTTACTATAATAATTTGGTTAATATTAATTATATGCTTTACATTTAACCTGCTTAGAATTATACTTCTGAAAATATTATCTTTTTTAAAAATGTTTATTTATTTTTAAACAGAGAGACAGAGAGAGAATGTAAGCGGGGCAGTGGATGAGAAAGAGGAAGACAGAGAATCCCAAGCAGACTCTCCACTGTCAGTGCAAAGCCAGATGTGGGGCTTAAATTCACAAACTGCGAGATCATGACATGAACTGAAACTAAGAGTCAGTTGCTTAACCAATGGAGCCATCCAGGTGCCCCTGAAAATATTATCTTAGATTGTATTCTTTGTTTAAACTTAAAATAATCTCCTATGCTGTAGAAATCTATGATTATTAACAAGTTTTACACTAATTATATTATGCGGGTTTGATGTGATATCACACAAAAAATATAGCTAGAACAGATGTCTCTGTGATACTTATATATTTTCATTTTGACTAAATATAAAGTCTCAAGCAGAAATAAAAAACAGAAAAACCTATATAGCACTTGAAACAATTCAAAAGAAGGTTAGTATTTGGATCTATTAATTGTTTCTTGCTTACTAATATGTAAGCCAAGATTGCATTTCATTGTCAAGTCTCCTGAAATAAAAAGTGAGATAATTCCAGTAACTCTTCCTGTTGGATAACTGTGGCAGTAACTATTATTACAAATTTGCATTTTCAAGTCAAATACATGTAAGTTTGTGTTATCAGGAAATGTCAGTTCCCCCAGAAAAGTCTCCATGATCTGAATAGAAAATCTTTTTCTAATGTTAATTGAGCATATATTTCAATCTCATTACAAATTTTTAGAAACGACAAAATTCTTTATAAAATTTGTATATGTGTTTGTGTGTGTGTGTGTTTTCCAGTAGCTAGCACAATTTATGGTGTATGGTAAGGCACTCTCTGAGTATTTACTTAAACATGTAAAACATGAATGGTTTACTATTTTTACTGTCAAACATTTTTCCTATGGTTTCCATGATAGCATACTCTTGTTTTTCTTTACCCTCAGAAGCTCCCTCAATCCCATTTGCTAATTTATCTACCGGTGAAATATTATACAGTTTTAGCTAGTCAAGGACAATGACATTCATGTGAATTAATTTAAACATAAATTTTAAGTTTTCAAATTGTGCTCTACATAGCATTAAGATTTCTTGTAGATATATTGGGAGTTTCCAAGAGGCTAAAACAGAAATCGTTGGGTCTCTGCTTCAATTCTAACATCTCTAATTTGGTTTGTTTTGTATGTGACTGTGATGTTCTTTCTATGTTAGAGTATAGCATATGAATAATCCAAACCCACTTTCCCCAACCATTCCAGGTATAACACTCGCATATGGTATGTGCAAGCCAGCAGGTGCTCCCTTGGTCTCTCAGACATACACATGCACAGAGAAAAAGCATGTTATCACAGAGACTGCTACTAGTTCACTGACATGGGTTGAATAGTTCTTGACCACTTAGCTCCTTTCAGTTCTTGAATCAGAACTCCTCTTCTTTCCTTTCTCCATTCCTCACTGTCCCTTCCTTGTCCTTCCCCTTTCTTTCCCCCATTTTCTCCTCCTCCTCCTCCTTCTTTCCATTACTGGGATGACATTTTATCTGAAGGACATCATTTTCCTTTCCGATTTTATCTGTCAGTGTTAAGCCAATTCATCTCAAAGAGTTTCAGTAATCTGTTTTAGTTATAGTCATGATACCTCTCCATTCAAGTTACTTATGCAAATTTACCAACCCCTTCTGACACAAAATCTGAAGTGTTAATTATCAAAGTTTTCCAAAAACAAAAAAGGAAAGAAGAAAGGGAGGGAAAAAAGAAAACACAGAGAGAAGGAAGAATTGCCGGTCCACAATATTAGATATGTATGTACTTATTTATTTTATTACTTATTCATGTAACAGGGTGCCAGAAAAGATTTATTTGAATAAAGTGTTCTTCTATCAAAAAAATTAGAAAGCTAAGGCTGTAAATTCACTACCTTAAAATTTAGTGGGTTTATTTTAATATAACCATAATATTCACCTTAGAGTTTCACATATTTAACTATACCCTAATTGGCTGTTTCATCATTTTCTCTTCTTTTCATCTTAAAAAGAAATACCTTCCCTGTAAAACATTGACAAATATAGACATATGTAAACAAGAAATTGAAGAATGTGCCTATGCTTACTACCAAGGTAAATAGTTATTTGGTAGGTTATTCTATCACAAAATCAAGATCTAACTTTTTATTTATTATTTCTCCATTTCCTTTTTATAAAAAATATTCTTGAAAACAATATTTGAAAATGTTGTACATTATTCTATTGTGTAACTGGCCATAATTTAGTCAGGCATTCAAGCTTATGATAAAAATTCATAATCTGAAATATATTTGTTTATACATGATTACCTGAAGACTTTCAATTCTTTTTTTTAAGTTTTTTTTTTATCGTTTATTTATTTTTGAGACAGAGACAGAGCATGAATGGGGGAGGGGCAGAGAGAGAGAGAGAGACACAGAATCTGAAACAGGATCCAGGCTCTGAGCTGTCAGCACAGAGCCCAACGCGGGGCTCGAACTCACGGACTGTGAGATCATGACCTGAGCTGAAGTTGGACGCTTAACCGACTGAGCCACCCAGGCGCCCCAAGACTTTCAATTCTTGAAGAAGAATTGATAGATAAAATGGCACACATATTTTTAAGATTCTTGGTACTGTAAAGAAATAAGATTTTCTGTGACCCTCACATAACAGAGTTATAAACCATGGGTTTAAATGTCAGTTTCTTGGTAAGCCCAGGATGACAAAATATACTTTCCTTTGACTTATATAGAGCAACCCTTCCAATTTTCTTAATAACTCAAAATACAGAAAGCAAGTTTTTTAACTTGCTCATCCAAAACTTATCTGAATTTCTGCCTTGTCAGTAACCCATGTTTCTATTTTCCAATTTTGTGTTCACTTATAATATATATGAATGAAATATAGGGCATAACCAGATCAGCTTGAAAAACCCAAAGCAAATGATACTTTGAGTTTAAAATAGGTTGATACACCTGAAGATAATATTTTACAGTTTTATTTTTTAACTTGAGACTAGATCCCACCATTTTGGTAATTTTCTTTATGGAATTTCAACTAATATAATTTATGCTAAATTTGTTATGGTTCTTACATTTTAAGTCTTCCCCTTTAGTGACTCTACCCATGCACTCTTGCCACCCAAAATTGAGAAAACTATTAAAATAAAGGGGGGATGCACCTGGGTGGCTCAGTCAGTTAAGCATCTGATTTCAGCTTGGGTCATGATCTCTTCGTTTGAGTTCAAGCCCTGCACCAGGCTCCACGCTGACAATGTGAAGCCTGCTTGGGATTCTCTCTCTCCCTCAGCCTTTTCTCCACCCACGCTCTCTCTAAAAAGTAAATAAACTTAAAAAAAAAACTTTTCTGGGGAAAATTGCCAAGGACCTAAATCCCATACAATTTTTGCTAAGGAGCTGAAAATATGGAGAATGCAAATTTTATTGCTTATGGAAGTCTAGAAAGTGAAGTTTGGAGTGCAGATTTCTGTACTTTGCCTGTTCACTGAATAAAAAAGGACATCCATCTTAAGAACTGTCAGTCTAAATCCTTTCTCAAACATGACACTCATTGTTTTAAATGAAGAATTGTGCCAAAATTACTCCAAGTAATATGCATATGTTTCTGTATTGTAACTCATTGGATAAGAGTCAATACAGAATTTAATTTCATTCTAAATTAGTAACCTTCTTTGATATTACTGATTTATTTCATGAGTCATGGTGAACAGGTTACAACAATGTTTACCAGACAAAAGATCTAAGCCCTCAATTAAGAACAAAACATATAATGAACAAAACATAACAATTCAGACTACAAACTCAAGGAGTTTGAATTTGTAGACTTGATTTATACAAAATTTCATAGTGATTTTGAACTCAGCACCAAAGTGTCAGGTGTTCTGAGAAAGCTACTTTAATGTTTTGAATAGTTTTAGTTTATCTTTTCTGAATATAGAACAAAAACTTTCCTCTCTGCAAAATAATTTTCCTCAAATAGCAGATATGTTATTTCCACCATCTTAACACAAATCTGTTCTCTTTATACCACATTCCTCTCCAATGACTGTTCATTTTCTGTGTCCTTTAATAACAAAATTTCTTGAAAGGTTGTGTGTTCTCATCTATGCTTTTGAAGCATTGCAATCTGATTTTAACCTACAATGCTCCACTGCTCTTGTCAAGGTTCCCAAAGATCCCCGCATTATAAAAACCTATACTCAGTTTGTAATTATCATTTCACTTTCCTATTAGTAGCATTTAATCTAGTTGATCAACATTCACCTTGGACATTTTACTCTCTTAAGTTTGCTCCCTACCCATCTGGTCACTTTTTCTCTGTTCCGTTGTTCATTACTTTGCATCTTCTGACCTCTAGGTGTTGGAGGACCTAGGCTCTACTTCTGTTGGATTCCTTCCTTGGTGATCTCCCTATGGTTATCTACATGATTATAGGTCCCAAGGGACGCCCAGTCTGGAATGTTCCCCTGAATATTAATTTCATGTAATCAATTATTTACTCAACATCTTATCTTAGAGGCCTGCAAATATTTCATAATATTCATAATTAATTAAAATTATTAAATTTTTTAATTATTTAAAATTAATTAAAATTCACAATTAATATCTCCCAATAGAACTTATGATCTTCTTGGGTGCCTGCGTGGCTCAGTCGGTTAAGTGTCCTACTTTTAATCTCAGCTCAGGTCATGATTTCACAGTTTGTGAGATCAAGCTCTATGTCAGGCTCTGTACTGACAGCATGGGATTCTCTCTCCTTCTCTCTCTGTCCCTCCCACACTCAACATTCTCTCTCTCTCTCAAAACAAATATATAAACTTAAAAAAAAAAACTTATGATCTTCCTCAGCACTGCTCAAAATATGGCTTTCTCACTGTCTTACCTATGTCAAAAAATGATATATTGTCCCAGTTGTTCAGATAAAAACAAAGAAAACCTGAAAAGCATGCAACAAAGCAAAACAAACAAACAAAACCTTGGTATTATCATTGACTCTTTCTTTCATACTCTGTCTCTAATCCATCAGCAAATGTCAATTGGTCCAAACCACTGTCATCTTTCACGTGGAGAAATAGCTTCCTACCTGGTCTTTTGTTTTCACTTTTGTCCCCAGAGATAGCCAGAGTGGCTTTTAAAAAGGATTATCATGTCTCTCCTATCAACATTTTTCCCCCCAGTGGTGCCCATCTCACTCAAAGGGGAAAAAAATTCCCTTAAGTTCACTGCAAGTTTCTTCAAGAGCTGTCCCCTCACTTTTTGTGTGTGCACTCTGATTTCATCTCTGTAAGTCACCCCCTGAATAACTGCACTGGAGGCAAGTAGCTCTCTTTACCCTTCTGGAAAAGGTCAGAAATTTTTGTCTTTTTAATTACTGTTGTATCCCTGCCCTCAGAATAATGTCTGAAATAACACAGATGCCAGTATTTGCTAAATTAAAGAAAAATGGGGGTGCCTGGGTGGCTCAGTTGGTTAAGCATCCCACTCTTGATTTCAGCTCAGGTCATGATGTCACAGTTGTGAGATCTAGCCCTGTGGCTTGAAATCTTCTCTCTCCCTCTACCAATGCCCCTCTCCCTCCTTTCTCTCTCTTTTCCTAAATAAATAAGTAAATAAATAAATAAATAAATAAGGTAAAATATGTTTTGTATATTTTTTTAGAAAAGAATAAATGAATGAATCATTTATTGAATAAATAAGTAAATCCAATTTCACAGTGCATTTCTATTTTAGTGATGCCAAGTCATTTTCAGATATAGATGACAAATACAAATTTCATGAAAAATTATGAATGTCTCTAATCCAAATAGATAAATATTGAGGTCAAACTCCAACATTTTCATGGGCATTCAAAAATGTAGTTAGTCTATAAATAAAACCTAAATAGCCTTGGCTATCTATGTAAGTCAGAGGAAGTTGTTATGCTTTTTCCCAGTTCTCTGGGTATTTTAAACAATGAGTGGAAAAAAAAAATCTAACACATGGACACTTGTTTGAATTACCCGCTTTGTATGCACAGATACTGTCAAAGACTTTTTTAGCTACAGCATCCTAATTTGCATGTGCTCTTAATCCATATGGGAATGGCTAAACCAGAAAAATGGTACTCTCATTGGCTTTAAGTACTTTAGATCAAGGCAACTCATTGTGATCAATAGAAATGCAATGAGATGTTGATGCTAATGTGTGTTTTACAAAAAGTTAAAATTGAAAATGTCAGTGAATAGTTATTACTTTACTTATTTATTTTTAGTTTAAAAGGCTTTTGTTTCTATCCTCTCACCTACTGATACATTTTCACTTTTTTAAATGGAAGCATTTCTCATGCCATTTCTTTCCATTGTTTCACAAAACACTCAGATTATAACACTCTCTTTCCTCAGCAGACAAACTTGAAGGTAAATACAAATTTCTATTGGAATAAAGGGGAAGCATTTCACATTCTCTCACTATGAGTAGCAGGATAGTATAGTAGATATGGGGGAGTATATGTATTGGGATTAACACATTTTTCCCTTGATTATATACTAAACCAAGTTAAGTAGTGAACAAAACTAACCCAAGAATGGTTAATGTATCAATATTTAGGTTTTTTTCTGGTAGCCCCAAGAAACCAAAATTAAAATTACCTAGATAATATATCTCAGTACAAAGTCTCCTTTTAGGTCCTCTTTCCCTATCCCAATGTTTTGTTTCTGATCCATAAAACGATGAATGTAAGTTTATTTTTTAAGATTTGCTTACTTGTTTGCTTTTGTTTACCTCTTTAGATTCTGTCTGCCCCACCCCACACTTCTATTCTGATCACCTTCAGAAGCTACTCCCAATTTGGCATCAACCTGGCAAGTACCAAAAATTCCCCCAATCCTCCTCTAAAAGGTCTTATATCTTTGCTACATGACTACTTTACTGAAACTTCTTTTTTTCAAATTGGGCAGCACTGATTATTGCTGGATTTTTTTTTAAATCTCCTATTGTATATATGTATATTTGTATTTATGTTTATATGTGTGTGTATGGATAGAAAATAGCATATGATTTTACATTTTTTATTCCATATGAAAGTTTGAAACCTATGGTGAACTGATTTGCAGGGTTGTAAGCAAAAACATCAAATAATTTATTTAATTATTACCAGGATTGTGTTATCTTTTTTTAACCATTCATTTGAAAGAATATAGTAATAATACTTACTTCAAAAGGTTGTTATAATGATCAAAAGATTACACACACACACACACACACACACAAATATACATACTACATACTACCTGGTACATTCTAGAAACTCAACAATCAAAAAATTTTTTAGATGTAGTACCCATGAATAGATCTTAATCTTAAATACAGTGGCAGGTGTTCACTAATTGCATACCTAAATAAGATGGCCCATATAAATATAACTGTTGTTCTTCTAGAACATGCAAATAAACCATAAGTATTCTGTATAGTCAAGGTATAGCAATGTTCTACTAATTAGGATAGAGTGTTGACTATCACTAATCAAAGTATCTCTTTTTACAATCTATATTAGGTAGTTAATGTTTTAATAAATATTATCATGGTTTCAGAATCTGATATTTTCCTACATAATATTAAATATTTTTAATTTTAAAGTTTGGTAAATACATTATTATTCAGAAGGAAATTATAGCTGATTATGCTCAGGGAAATTCTCTCTGACATTAACCATTCATCAGGATGTGAAGCTCATGCTTGATATTAGTGGGCTGATCTGAAGAACAAATTAGCTGATAGTCTGCCTGGACTATCTTTAGTAATAATTAATATAAGATTTAATAAGATGTGTGACTTAGAAAATAAGCAAATTGAAATGTTAACACCATGGAAACTGCAATCTTATCAGAAACACGTTTATAATTTATACAAGCAATATCCTGTTTTACCCTGGTATATATCATGATGCTAGCTAGCTTCATTATGAGTCAAGGGTAACTCCAGTTTATCTCAGGCTGAGCAACACATTTTCTTTTTTCCCCTTGCTTTTTGTCTTTTTAATCTTTTTTTTTTTGATTAAGTGTACATATTCTCTACTCTTGTGACACAAATAGAAACTGACACCATTGATCTCCTGATAACAGCTTTTTCTGGGCCCGAATTACTTCTAACTTAACAGGAAAAAAGGAGGAAAAAATGCCCCCCATACTCCTTCTGCTTTATTTTGGCTCGATTTCTCTCTTCTGGGGTTCCATTTGTTTGTTGAGATATCAGGGATTGTTTAAAATGCACAGAACAGAGAGTTTTGCTTCCAGCCACTCTTGCACATTCAAAATGAAATATAAACACTATCCATTCCAAGCATAGGGGAAAGAGCTAAGTTTATCCAATGCCTTGCAGTCAGAAAGAAAATAAGTGTTCCCTTGTGAGATTCTTTCTCTGTTTGTAGATGTCTGACTTCATTTATAAAGGAGTGAAACCTGGCTTGAATCAGCAGTAAAATCTAGACATCCTTTAGTCAGGCTTAACACTTAACCATTAGTCAATACATAGAACAGTCATGTCTGTAAGTATATCTTGGTTAATGATCATTTTCAGAGTGTTATAGTAGTTCTAAAATGTGCAATTAAAGTGTTTATCTGAAAAAAAAAGATATATGTAGTATTTAATATCTCACTGAGTTGTATGATTCATGGGAATGCCATGCAAAGGAGATATTAAAATTAATATTTATAATTAGATATACATTTTAGGTGAGACAAAATTTAAAAAGATGAATCATATTACAAGGATGTTATATTTATATGTTGAATTGAACACACATGCATTTTATTTCTTAGAATATTTATCTTAGAGAGCAAGGACATTGTTTTAATTTTTTTTTTTAACGTTTATTTATTTTTGAGACAGAGAGAGACAGAGCATGAACGGGGGAGGGGCAGAGAGAGAGGAAGACACAGAATCCGAAGCAGGCTCCAGGCTCCAAGCTGTCAGCAAAGAGTCTGACGCGGGGCTCGAACTTAAGGACTGTGAGATCGTGACCTGAGCTGAAGTCGGAGGCTTAACTGACTGAGCCACCCAGGCGCCCCAAGGACATAGTTTTAAATTTTAGATTTCTTTGATTAGTATAACATTATCTATTGTAATGCTCTAAATAAGTATTTATTGAATGAATTAATGAATGTATGAATTAATAGAAAGCACACAGTATCATTACATAGATTGTAGATGCATAAATGTAAGGTATAGAAACATATTAACAAAGTTTGTATAACTTTAATTATGAAAACAAAATATGTATTATATAGTCATATGAAATATATCTCATTCAAAATGTCTTTAATTGGTTACATCGTACACATTGTACTGCAATTAAATATGATTAGTTTAGCATGAAGTCATTAGGACATGGACTGCAGGTTGAGACAGGACTGTTTCAAATTCTTACTCTTGGGTAATTTTGCTTATGTCATTCAGTGTTAACATGCCTTGATTCATAAAACAGTGATAACTTGGTATGCTGTGTGCATTGGTGAGGATTTAAATACGTATATGAAAAATGCTTAGGAAAGTGTGTGGCATACCGCAATAGTCCTCCAATAAATGGTATGTCTTAATGTTAATGTTAATATTAATATTAGTAAATAGTTAATAGTTAATATTAATATTAATATTAGTAAAGTTTTGTACTGTAAGAATTTTCTATCACACCTTTGTCTCATTTAATCTTCAGATTTTGCTTGAGGTAGGTAGAATTGGTAGTAATATGGACATTTTGCAGACAACAAAACTGAGGCATAACAAAGTTAAACAATTTTCTTAGGACTATTTAATTGAGTGAATGTGTATTAAGAATCAGTTCTTATAAACTATAATTCATTAATTTTCTGACTACACATCACTATCTCCTTCTGCTTATCCAGAATCTCAATATTCCGCAGCACCTTTTATATTCTCTTAATATCTCCCATGTAAAATTTCGGGTTGAGGTTTTTAATAAGCTATTTCAGCTATTTAAAAAATAGCTGAGGGGTGCCTGGGTGGCTCAGTCAGTTAAGTGTCCGGCTCAGGTCATGATCTTGTGGTCTGTGAGTTTGAGCCCCACCTCGGGTTCTGTGCTGATAGGTCAGAGCCTGGAGCCTGCTTTGGATTCTGTGTCTCCCTCTCTCTCTGTCCCTCCCCTGCTTGTACTCTGCCTTTCTCTCTCTCAAAAATAAAAATAAACATAAAAAAAAATTTAAATAGCTGAAATAATAGAAACAATATAATTACTAATTGAAAACACTATGTTACAAGTCATGCGTAAGTTAAACAAGTATTTTCCACCTCATATTTGATAAATGACATAAGTGTCACTGCTGCCTAATCGTGAATTGAGAGAAAATTCTCTAAAATAACTTGATGTCCATAAGGAAAAATAGGAAGTTAAATTCTCATCTCATTTTATCCTCAAATCAATTGCAGTTGGCTTAGGAATATTCATGTAAACCATAAAACTATGAAGGTTTTTGAATAGATTATAAGACGACATATCCCTTACTTTGGGTTCAGGAAGGTTTCTTAAGCAAGACACAGAAAATGCTAAGCAGATTAAAAATCCCTATTATTCAAAAGTCATTTTTTAAGAAAGAAAAGAGGCAAGACACATATGAGAGAAAGATAGTGACAATACATATTACTGACAAAGTAGAAAATGCTAATGCTAGAGCATATAAAAAATTTCTACATATCAATAAGAACAGTTAATAAACCCCCAAAATATACACATGAATTTTACAAAAAAAAAACTTTATAAAATGATTAGAACATGTATAAAACCATAATTAAACATTAATAACCAGGAGAGGCTACTACAGACATGAGATTGGCAAAAATGAAAATGGAAATGGAGAACTAGTTTATTTTTCTAGCTAGAGTATAAATTGGAAAAAAGTTTAGCTCATTTAATAAAGTTGGAAGTTTACTTGTCCTACAACCCAGAGAAACTTGTGTATATGTACCCAAGGAAACATATCCAAGAGTTTTTATGGCACTATAATTTATAATTATAATAATAATAATAAGGGGTCATCAAAAACAGCATAGCTAAATGCATTGTGATGAGTTCTTTCAATGGAATTTCATATATAAATAAAAATGAATTAAATAATGCTACATAAAACAAAATGGCTAAATTTTCAATACAGTGTTGAGTGAATTAAACAAATTTAGAAAAGAATACACAGTATGAGTGTAACTATAAATACACAAAAATAGGGAAAACTAAACTGTATTGTTTAGAGTTATATTAGTAATTGAGGAAACTAGAAAGCAAGAAAAATGTATCCCAAAAGTCAGGGCACTAACTATGGTTAAATGATCAGCAATGTCAAGAAAGGAATGGAAAATAGGCTTGGAGGAGAGAAAAAGGGTTAGGTTACCTCTGTTTGTGTATTTATTTCAATAACTTTGTTCATTGCCATTCAACAAATATTTAAAGGTTTCTGCTCAAAATAGGAATTAGATTCTGGACATGTAGAAGTAAATATATGCTCAAAAATCTTTTTTAAAAAGTGGTAAATATAGAAAAATGAAGAAAGAGTAAAAGACAGATAGTCTTTCAGGACAAATGATCTTATAAGTAATGAAGAAAATTATATGTATAAAGGAAGAAAATAATATGACCAGAAGGAAACTCACCAACCTATTACATTCAGCCATATAACCTTATTGAGCAAGTACTTCTATTCTGTGAATTTTGATTAGCAAGGAGACAGAATTCAGACCTGAAACATTTTGGATACAGAATTAATGGGCATTTGGTAGTAGTTTGATGTGGAGCAGGAGAAAATATCCTCACAAGGATAACACTTGGGCTTTCTCTCCATTTCCCAAAGAGTAGGGACCAGTGACAGTGATAAAGAGAATAATAAAGTGGCAGATTTGTCTGAGGAGAATGAAGGAGGGGGTAGAGTTGTTGACAAGAAAAAGCTTTGTGTGGGATGAGTGCAAAATTGAAAAATATAGACATCAGTTATGTTTCTGTATATCTGTGCCTGAAATCCTTATGAAAGAAACAGCTTGGAAATACACATTTGAAGATAATCAATATAGAAATGCTATTAAATACATGAGAATGGATCTAATTACAGAGAGGATAGAGTATAGTTTGCCATGATACCCCAAGGACCAAGTTCTAAAGAAACCCAATATTTATAAGTGAGATGAAGGAGGAGGATGTGACAAAGAAAAGAGAAAAATAGAAGAATGTATTTTCATTGAAGGGAAGAGTATTTCAGGAATGAGAGGTTACAAGTCGCTACCTGAAGACTTCTTTGAAGACGTAATATTTAAAATGTTAAATAATCATGAGCAGGGTTCTGAATACTAGATGTGATAGTGAATGCATTTCACTGGAGAGAAAACGCTGAGAAGAGGAAGTGAAGCGAATAAACCACATGACCTGTCTCACAGGTTTTGGCATGGATTTGAGGTGGACGTTATCTAAATTAGAAGGAGGCATTCTAAATAGGAAAGTGAATAAATAAGCAAAGAGATTTGTATTGTGTATGGTTAAGTGTTTTTATGATTTTTCTTCCACTTTAATAACTACGTGAGTAGGAAAGAAGAGTCACAAATGAGAGTAAAGAAAAAAGGAAGCTGTAAGAAGAGACTACAGATTTCTGATAATGCAATACTACACTGTGATCCATACATGTTCAAGGCACAAATAGTCTGGCTCAGTGGTATTGGATTTCCTCTATTACAGTTTCACAATCTGAACAGACATAGGAACAGGGTCTCTATTAATAAATGTTAAGTTTTCCAGTAGTATTTTTTTTTTGTTTGAAACAAAAAAATTTGTACTTGGCTGGAAAGAAAAATCTGTTCACGATACTTTAGGTTATATCTAAAATTCTCAAGCCAGATCCAAATTGCACCCCAGGATGGTCATATTTAAGTACATTTGTGATTTATTGTCTTTGTCAGGTAAATATGGGGGGAGGTCTTAGAGCTTTCCGACACCTAAGTATAGTTTAAAAAAAAGCTTTTAGGAATGACAGAACCGTGTAAAATATTTTTTTTCACCAAAGTGTGTCTATATTTCTCTTTAATTATCTTTCTTTAAATTTATACAATGCACAAATACTGTGGCTTGAGGACCAACTGCTTGCTAGCCAGCTAGGAAAGGCATTGATAATGTTCCTGTCATTTTGGAAATTGCTCAAGAATTATTACATTTATTGAAAGAATGCTCTATGAATCTGCAAAACTATTTTCTCGAGTCCTTTGTATTCTAACTTTACACAGTTTTAGGAATTATGAATGTTGGCTTCATTTTTGTAGCAGGATACCAAAGAGCATTTTGTGGAAAGTGCACCGGGTCTCTTTTTGCAATTTGTTTACAGAAAAATACAATCATGTAGGCGGCATTTGCTTCTGTAAACAGAACTGCAATTATGTTACATGTTCCCCTTGATTCGGGTTTCATCTGCTGACGCTAATGTGGCCAGAGAGTCTAAAATCACTAGCTGTTTCACAAACCCAGTAGGTGATGCTTTCAACCAGACATTGACAGTTCTGGCTCTGCTTCTACTCTTTAGGCCCTCATATTGATAACTATCTTCAAAGATGCATTTGACACTAACTGATTTGAAAAACTTATTTGGCTTTTATGTTGACTCTCAAAGTACATCAAGGATGAGGAAATACTACCAATTTTTTGTTTGTTTGGGTTTTTTTGTGTGTGTGTGGTTTTCGTGTTTGTTTCTCTAATTTGTCAAACCACTTTCTACACCCAGACCAAAACACACCTAGGATCTAGCATCATCTATTTGATTTGTGTGTGTGTGTGTGTGTGTGTGTGTGTGTGTTTAATTTTTAATTTTAATATTTTTTAAAATTTTAATCTTTTTAATTTCAATTTTTCTACCTCATTAATTCCTTTTCTCCCTTCAAAATGACAAAACGAAGGAATTCACCCCAAAAGAAAGAGCATGAAGAAATGACAGCCAGGGATTTAACCAACACAGACACAAGCAAGATGTCTGAACCAGAATTTAGAATCACGATAATAAGAATACTAGCTGGAATCGAAAATAGATTACAATCCCTTTCTGCTGGATAAAAGAAGTAAAAAATAGCCAGAATGAAATTAAAAATGCTATAACTGAGCTGCAATCACAGATGGATGCCACAGCGGTGGCAAGGATGGACGAGGCAGAACAGAGAATCAGCAATATAGAGGACAAATTTATAGAGAATAATTAAGCAGAAAAAAAGAGGGAGGTTAAGACAAAAGAGCATGATTTAAGAATTAGAGAAATCAGTGACTCATTAAAAAGGAACAACATCAGAATCATAGAGGTCCCAGAGGAGGAAGAGAGAGAGATAGGGGTAGAAGGGTTATGTGAGCAAATCATAGCAGAAAACTTTCCTAACCTGGGGAAGACACAGACATCAAAATCCAGGAAGCACAGAGGACCCCCATTAGATTCAACAAAAACCAACCATCCACAAGGCATATCATAGTCAAATTCACAAAATACTCAGACAAGGGGAGAGTCATGAAAGCAGCAAGGGAAAAAAAAGTCCCTAACCTACAAGGGAAGACAGATCAGGTTTGCAGCAGACCTATCCACAGAAACTTGGCAGGCCAGAAAGGAATGGCGGGATATATTCAGTGTGCTGAATCAGAAAAATATGCAGCCAAGAATTCTTTATCCAGCAAGGCTGTCATTCAAAATAGAAGGACAAATAAAACGTTTCCAAGGCAAACAAAAATTAAAGGAGTTTGTGACCAGTAAACCATCCCTGCAAGAAATTTTAAGGGGGACTCTCTGAGGGGAGAAAAGATGAAAAAATATATATATAAATAAATAAATACCAAAAGCAACAAAAGATTAGAAAGGACCAGAAAACTCCACCAGAAACTCCAATTCTACAAGCATCATAATGGCAATAAATTCATATCTTTCAGTACTCACTCTAAACATTAATGGACTCAATGCTCCAATCAAAAGACATAGGGTAACAGAATGGATAAGAAAACAAGACCCATCTATATACTGTTTACAAGAGACCCACTTTAGATCTAAAGAGACCTACAGATTGAAAGTAAGAGGATGGAGAACCATCTATCATGCTAATGGTCAACAAAAGAAAGCCAGAGTAGCCATACTTATATCAGACAATCTAGACTTTAAAATAAAGACTGTATCAAGAAATGCAGAAGGGCATTATGTCATAATCAAGGGGTCTATAGACCAAGAAGACCTAACAATTGTAAACATTTATGTGTCAAATGTGTCAGCATCCAAATATATTAATCAATTAATCACAGACATAAAGAAATTCTATAGTAATACCATAATAGTAGGAAACTTCAACACCACTCTCACAGCAATTGACAAATCATCTAATCAAAAAATCAACAAGGAAACAATGGCTTTGAATGACACATTGGAACAGATGGACTTAACAGATATATTCAGAACAGTTCATCCTAAAGCAGCAAAATATACATTCTTCTCCAGTGCACATAGAATGTTCTCCAGAAAAGACCATATACTGGGACACAAATCAGACCTAAGTAAGTACAAAAAGATTGAGATGATACCGTGCATATTTTCAGACCACAATGGTATGAAACTCTAAATCAACCACAAGAAAAAAAGTTTGGAAAGGTAACACATACTTGGAGACTGAAGAACATCCTACTAAAGAATGAATGGGCTAACCAAGCAGTTAAAGAAGAAATTAAAAAGTATATGGAAGTCAATGTAAATGACAGCACCACAACCGAAAACCTCTGGGATGCAGCAAAGGTGGTCATAAGAGGAAAGTGTATAGCAATCCAGGCCTTCCTAAAGAAGGAAGAAAGATCTCAGACACATAACCTAACCTTATGCTTTAAGGAGCTGGAAAAAGAACAGCAAATAAAACCCAAAACCAGCAGAAGACAGGAAATAATAAAGATTAGAGCAGAAAGTAATGCTATCGAAACCAAAAAAAAAACAGTAGAACAGATAAATGAAACCAGAAGCTTGTTCTGTAAAAGAATTAACAAAACTGATAAATCACTAGCCAGTTTGATGAAGAAGATAAAGAAAAGGTCCCAAATAAGTAAAATCAAGATTGAAAGAGGGAAATCACAACCAACAAAACAGAAATAAAAACAATACTAAGAGACTATTATGAGCAATTATATGCCAATAAAATGGGCAATCTGGAAGAAATGGACAAATTCCTAGAAACATATACACTACCAAAACTGAAACAGGAAGAAATAGAAAATTTGAACAGACCCACAACCAGTAGGGAAATCAAATTAGTAATAAAAAATCTGCCAAAAAAACAAGAGTCCAGGGCCAGATGGCTTTCCAGGGGAATTCTACCAAACATTTAAGGAAGAGTTAACACCTATCCTCTAGAAGCTGTTCCAAAAAATAGAAATGGAAGGAAAAATTCCAATGAACATGGATGCAAAAATCCTCAACAAGATATTCGCCAACTTGATCCAACTATACATTAAAAAAATTACTCACCACAACGAAGTGGTATTTATACCTGGGATGCAAGGCTCGTTCAATAACCACAAAACAATGTGATTCATCACATCAATAAAAGAAAGGACAAGGACCATATGATCCTGTCAATAGATGCAGAGAAAGCATTTGACAAAATATAGCATTCTTTCTTGATAAAAACCCTCAAGAAAGCAGGGATAGAAGGAGCATACCTCGAGATGATAAAAGCCAAATACGAGCGACCCAATGCGAATATCATCCTCAACGGGGAAAAACTGAGAGCTTTCCCCCTAAAGTCAGGAACAAGACAGGGATGTCCACTCTCCACTGTTATTCAAAATAGTGTTGGAAGTCTTAGCCTCTGCAATCAGACAACACAAAGAAATAAAAGGCATCCAAATCAGCCAGGAGGAGGTCAAACTTTCACTCTTCGCAGATGACATGATGCTCTATATGGAAAACCCAAAAGATTCCACCAAAAAACTGCTAGAATTGATTCATGAATTCAGCAAAGTTGCAGGATATAAAATCAATGCAAAGAAATCAGTTGCATTGCTATATACCAACAATTAAGCGACAGAAAGAGAAATCAAGGAATCAATCCCATTTACAATTACACTAAAAACCATAAAATACCTAGGAATAAGTCTAATCATAGAGGGGAAAAGTCTATACACTGCAAACTCTAGAAAGCTTATGAAAGAAATTGAATAAGGCACAAAGAAATGGAAAAAGATT
Organism: Panthera leo; assembly: GCF_018350215.1. NCBI lineage: Eukaryota > Metazoa > Chordata > Mammalia > Carnivora > Felidae > Panthera > Panthera leo. Next base: position 36,325,387 of record NC_056688.1, on the reverse strand, counting down.
CCATGCTCCTGGATAGGAAGAACAAATATTGTTAAAATGTCCATACTACCCAAAGCAATCTATATATTCAATGCAATCCCTATCAAAGTAACACCAGCATTCTTCACAGAGCTGGAACAAACAATCCTAAAATTTGTAGGGAACAAGAGAAGACCCCAAATAGCCAAAGCAATCTTGAAAAAAAAAAACAAAAAACAAAAAACAAAGCAGGAGGCATAACAATCCCAGACTTCAGCTATACTACAAAGCTGTAATCATTAAGATAGTATGGTACTGGCACAAGAACAGACACTCAGATCAATGGAACAGAATAGAGAACCCAGAAATGGACCCACCAATGTATGGCCAACTAATCTTTGACAAAGCAGGAAAGAATATCCAATGGAATAAAGACAGTCTCTTCAGCAAGCGGTGCTGGGAAAACAGGACAGCGACATGCAGAAGAATGGAGCTGGACCACTTTCTTACACCATACACAAAAATAAACTCAAAGTGGATGGAAGACCTCAATGTAAGACAGGAAGCCATCAAAATCCTCAAGGAGAAAGCAGGCAAAAACCTCTTTGATCTTGCCCACAGCAATTTGTTACTCAACACTTCTCCGGAGGCAAGGGAAACAAAAGCAAACATGAACTACTGGGACCTCATCAAAATAAAAAGCTTCTGCACAGCGAAGGAAACAATCAGCAAAACTAAAAGGCAACCGACAGAATGGGAGAAGATATTTGCAAATGACATATCAGATAAAGGGTTAGTATCCAAAATCTACAAAGAACTTACCAGACTCAACACCCAAAAAACAAAGAATTCAGTGAAGAAATGGGCAAAAGACACGAATAGACACTTCTCCAAAGAAGACATCCAGATGGCCAACCGACACATGAAAAAATGTTCCACATCACTCATCATCAGGGAAATACAAATCAACACCACAATGAGATACCACCTTACACCTGTCAGAATGGCTAACATTAACAACTCAGGCAATGACAGATGTTGGTGAGGATGCGGAGAAAGAGGATCTCTTTTGCATTATTGGTGGCAATGCAAGCTGGTGCAGCCACTCTGGAAAACAGTATGGAGGTTTCTCAAAACCCTAAAAATAGAACTACCATACGACCCAGCAATTGCACTACTAGGCATTTATCCACGGGATACAGGTGTGCTGTTGTGAAGGGACACATGCAACCCCATGTTTATGGCAGCACTATCAACAATAGCCAAAGTATAGAAAGAGCCCAAATGTCCATCAATGGATGAATGGATAAAGAAGAAGTGGTATATATATACAATGGAGTATTACTTGGCAATCAGTAAGAATGAAATCTTGCCATTTGCAACTACGTGAATGGAACTGGAGGGTATTATGCTAAGTGAAATTAGTCAGAGAAAGACAAACATCATATGACCACTCATATGAGGACTTTAAGAGACAAAACAGATGAACATAAGGGAAGGGAAACAAAAATAATATAAAAAACAGGAATGGGGACAAAACAAAAGAGACTCATAAATATGGAGAACAAACTGAGGGTTGCTGGAGGGGTTGTGGAAGGGGGGATGGGCTAAATGGGTAAGGGGCATTAAGGAATCTACTCCTGAAATCATTGCTTCACTATATACTAACTAATTTGGATGTAAATTAAAAAAAATAATAATAAAATAAAGTTAAAATATAAAAAATAAATAAATAAATAAATAAATGAATAAATAAAAATAACCTCTAACTAAACACTTTTAAAAAGAAACAAAATACAAAAGAATGACTATAATGATAAAAATAAGATTTTCCCTCTCTTGTTTCTGTGTTTAACTTTTTTTTCTTTATTTCTTTACTAGGACAAGCATAACTCCCAGTAAAGAGGATATGTTCTTCCTCATGGCACTCATTTTAACTCTTCCTGATATATTTGCCAAATTTTCCTTCAGAAAAGCAGATTCTTGGTACTATGGCAAAAACATAGGAAGCTTCATCCATTTCCCACTCACAAATGGGACATATGTTTAAGTACAAAAAGTCGTGAAAACCTTTAATAATAAGGGAAGCTTCACTTTCGATGTCAGAGTGCTTCATGTATGCTTTTGGTCTAAAGATAAATTATACCTGCCAGGAGCTAAAGGTTCGCTTCCCCTACTGAGCAAAATCTCTCATTCTGATCACCTCCCCTCACATTATAGAAGTATGTGGAAGAATTTGTTTTAAAAATCAAGGTATAGGAGAGAGGACAGGAAGAAGTTGCTTGGTTTTGAATTATCTTGTATTGTGAGATGTCATGTACAGTTTAGATCACAGAAATTAGGATGGGCCAATGATCTCAAATCTCCTCTAGACCTAATCACTGTTGAGGAAGATAATTATGGCTTTAACTCTCACTTTTGTATTCCACCTGGTATCAATGATGCTTCAACTTTTCCTGCAAATTTGGAATGTACTGATTATAAGTATGTGCATGTGTTGCTTGTGTTGCCCAGTGATTCTCAAACTTGGCTCTGCCTGAGAAAGATCTATGTTTCTCCCCACCCCTTGCAGTCCAAATTTCATAGCTGTAATCTCCGAATCCCTAGTCAGTAGATCTGGTACAGAGCCAGGTTCACAGGTAACTTTGAGAACACCACATTTTAAAAACTGCACTTTCATCATGTCATCTTTCATGAATATTCTCAGATAATCAGATTTATAAAATACTGCTAGAGCAACATAGTCCTCTCCAATATTTTTGGGAAGCATCTGACATATGAGATCTCTTTGTACAAAAGAGAAAGAGAAAGGAAGCTCACCATCCTGGGCCCCTTTCACCTCAAATTATCAAAGCTTAAATGTGTTAAATATATTCTATTTCTTTCTTAAAATGAATATTTTCTATACCATTTGTGTATTAGTCACTTAGATATATAGTTGTTGCTTGAAGAAGGAAAGGGGTGTCACAAGCTTAATGAAGGGTTTTCTGACTTGCAAACTTATATATGTCTTTCTGACTCCAAAGGAGGTGTATGTGTGGCATCTCTTCAGTTCTGTCTTGCCAAAGTTCAGTCCCTTTATCTCTGAAGCTCAATGAAATATTTTTTTCTGTGGTCTTATATATAGAGTTTAATTACCTTAGTGATATAAATCACACTTTCCATTACAAAATAATAAAATATTAAGTTGTTGCATTAATGCAAATTGTTACATAGCCTATACATACAGAATGTCATTTTTAAAATTTTTTTAAATATTTATTTTGAGAGAGAGAGCATGAGTGGGGGAAGAGCAGAGAGAGAGAGAGAGAGAGAGAGAGGAAGAGAGAGAATCCCAAGCAGGCTCTGTGCTGTCAGCTCAGAGCCTAACATAGGGCTCGATCTGAAGAACTGTGAGATCATGACCTGAGCTTAAATAAAGAGTCAGACACTTAAAATGACTGAGCCACCTAGGCACCACTCCCCCTCCAAAATAGTTTACATTCTTTATTTGACTCCAAAACCTCCTGATTTCATTTGATATTAAAATGTTTCACCTATGACTACTAAGGTAAAGGTAAAGAGAAAAGAAAAATAAAACAAAAATGTATTGTTTAATTTCTGCAAATTTATCTGCATGTTTTCCAGTAACTTCAAAAAACTATTTTATTTGCATTTTGGGGGGCATTTAGGGGGACCCAGTTAATCTCCCATTCTCCACTCCCAAGTAGCTGAGCTAATTTACAAAATAAACAATAAGAGTTAAAAATGTGGTAATACAAATATCAAATATTATTTGTAAAATTTGACATTGGAAAATCTGGATTGTATCTCAGGGGAGTTGGTTTATAATACTAGACCCCAGAATTAGTTGCAATTGGCTTTCCCAAGGGGGGGAGCCCAATCCTGTCATGAAGTCACAAACTAGATGGATGACACGTCACTGTGGCTAAAAGAGGGGGAAATGAGTCAGAATATAAATTGCAAACTTATCCTTTTAAATGTACTAATTAAGTTACTCCTCCATACTTGGGGAGAAATGAGTTAAAGGCATAGAGAAGCAAGGAACTCTATCTAATTGAAAAACCAAAAAAACAGCAGAAGTAGGGAGAAAAGTCCCCCCTTATACTACCCTCGATATTTTTTCTTATAATCATTTGGGCATAACAATGAATTCTTCATTCAATGAGACTAATGAGATGAGCAGTTTATCAGGATAAATCTGATAAACCTTTGTATGGAAGTTTAATTTTCTCCACAAGGACTCTGAAATAAGTCAGAAGAGAATATTAATTAAATCATTTTGTGCCCAAGGTTAAAAAATTTACTCTATATTCTATTTCCCATCAAAAAAATTGCATCCAATCACATAATTCTAAAGAACCTATTGCAAATTATGTGATGATATTAAATTTTAGCTGGATACTTTAATAATAAAATGCCAAAATAGAGATGTCTCAAATTTGACTATAATATTCTTCTCCATTGTCAAATTCTCAGGTAGAGTTAAATTCAAATATTGTATTTCATTGCAAATTAACTCAAGACATTCAATTTCCAAAGAAATAAATCCAAAATCAAAGTATCTTGACCCTGTGAATAAAATCCAAAGAAAAATTTTCCTACTTTTTTCTTCTGCTAGAAGTATGGACAACATGTGAATTTGGTAAAGATCTGTTCAATAGTTTCAATCTCTGTGGTTTTATAGTGGGATGAGTACAATTTTTTCACTTTTGTAAAGCTTGGTTATTTTATGGGTACTTGGGTGGCTCAGTTGGTTCAGCATCCAACTCTTGATTTCAGCTTAGGTCATGATCTCATGGTTTGTGAGATCCAGCCCTGCATAGGGCTGAGTACTGACAGAATGGAGACTGCTTGGGATTCTCTCCTCCCTCTCTTTCTGCCCCTCTCCTGTTCACACACACATTTGCATACATATGGGCACTTTCTCTCTCTCAAAATAAATAAACATAATTGTCTAAAATAAATAAATGTCTGAAAATCTATATCTGTGTTTTTTCTGTGATTTATTACCTTCTACATCCATTCACTAATACCTGTGACTCTAATCACTCCCACATTCAGTCAAAAATTAATTCTTGTTACTCTATTTAGTCTCCACATCCACTTGGTTAAGGAATTTGATTCTGCAGTTCTCCCTTCCTCTGCATCATCAGATATTGTCCATTTCTCCTACAAAACGTAATTATGACTTCTCCGTCTTGACCTTTGCTTCACCAACACAGCAATCTATCTATTAATCAGAGGGTCCACTGTACAGCAGAACATCTCCAGTAAGTTTTCACTGTGTTGAGCTCTTTTACCTCTCCTCACCTTCTTTTCTGAAATCACTCCAGTCAAACTCTCATCCCTAGCACTCTGGTAATTGATCATGTCACTGCCACCTCTTTCCTCCATTTTGCCAAATCCAATAATCAATTAGCCATTACTGAGTTTCCATTTTTAACAGCATTTGTCATATTTGATCACTCTCTAATTCATGAAACATTTCATTCAGTTGACACCTAAACTGTGTGACACTTAAGACTTTTTTTTCCTGCTTTATTTACCGTCCTTCTTTATTCATTTCCAACTTCTCTCCCTCTTCTGACCCACTTCAATTTCTATTGATCCATGGGTTAGTTTTCAGTTTTCTTCTTCTTCTTCTTCTTCTTCTTCTTCTTCTTCTTCTTCTTCTTCTTCTTCTTCTTCTTCTTCTTCTTCTTTCATTATTTATTCTGTGTCCTACTCAGTGATCATATCTAGTGTCTTGACTTTAAATAAATCTAAGGATGACTTTTACATTTACATATTTAACTCTGATATCTTGATTTAACTTCTAGTGTGTCTTTGCTGCCTGTGTTATATTTTTACTTGGACATATAGTATGCATCTGTAATTTAATATTTCCAAAAGAGAAATTCTGTTTCTACTCTTGTATCATTAAATATCTCCACCTCATCTATCTCAGTAAAAAACCTAGCTATTAAATAGCTGATCACACCATACCTCTTTTGTCTTCTTTGTTTTATACCCCATATCTTCAAATTATACCAGAATTTGACTAGTCCTTAACTTCTCCTAAAACATTAGTGTTCCAAGTGGCAAGCATCTCTCATCTGAATTACTGTCCTGCCTGGTAATTGGTCTTTCCTGCTTCCATCCTCATATCCTCTGGTCAAAAGGTGTATATATATGTACATTTTTAGAATTTTATTTTAAAATACTTGTAGATTCACAGGAAGTTGCTGAGATAATAGAGAGAGGTCCCACATTTCCTTCACCAAGTTTCCCCCAAAGTTTATCACTGAAATAACTATAGTAAAATAGAAAAGCCAGAACATTTGTATGTAAAATATAGGTATACTTTTATGTCATTTTTATCAAGTGTGTAGATCCACATAACCACAACAATCAAGATATAGGACAAGAGTTTATTTTAAAACCTAAAGTGATTATGTCACTTTTTTCTTCAGAATCCTATAATAGCTTCCGTTGTAATTTTCCCTCTCTCCTTACCCTTTTGCTTTTTCTCTCAATCATTGATAGTCTCTTTCCTTAATTATGTAACATTTGTCAAAACATAATGACTGTCATCGGGGCGCCTGGGTGGCTCAGTTAAACATCCGACTTTCGGCTCAGGTCATGATCTCACAGTTTGTGAGTTCAAGCCTTGCGTCGGGCTTTGTGCTGACAGCTTGGAGCCTGGAGCCTGTTTCAGATTCTGTGTCTCCTTCTCTCTCTGCCCTTCCCCTGCTTGCATTGTCTGTCTGTCTGTCTCTCTCTCAAAAATAAATAAGCATTTAAAATAAACTTTTTTTTTTAAGTTTAAAAAAGTGTAATGCCTGTCATATTCACCACAATGTAAGGTCTAAGAGGACAGGTACGTTGTTTGTCTTGCTGCTGTTTACCATTACTTAGAAGATTTCCTAGGACAGAGAAGACACTCTAACTAGTCTAAATATTCAAACGTTTTCATATAAGAGCTAGAGTAATCTGTCTAAACTGCAAATATAATCACATAAATTTTTTGCTCCAAAATTCTTCACTGGCTCCCCAGCATCTTTGAAATTAGTTGCCCCTAAGTGAGACACAAAGAGCTTCCAATGATCCAATCCTGACTTATTTTTCTAATACTACTTCTGGTCACTTTCATCTTATAGGCTATACTCCTATTTTTATGAGGCATTTACTATTCTCAGAATATGCCTCCTGTTTTTTGTATGTGCTGTTTTCTTTGCCAAGGGCACACACCTGTAATTATCTACATTTCTAATATTTTCCTAGGGTCTTGTTTATTTGTCAACTCCTAAGACTGAACTATGTCTTCTCTTGTGTGGTTTAACAGCAATCTGTATCTCTATTGACCCATTTATTACACAATAAGAAAGTGTGTGCTGAGTCAGGCTCCAATCATAGATAATAGAAACCCATTTACTTAGTGTTTAGTAGAAATAATTTTAAAATAGATCATAAGTACCCAGAAAACTGTTAGAAGATATAGGATAAGAGACATATAATCTGAACTATGACTCAAGCATAAAAACTTCCTCTAGATCCATGCATTGCATGCTACAACTCACAGCAGCAAAATGGATACTTCTTTGCTGCCATTTCTCTCCCTAGAATTCTGGGTCCAAATTCAATACTTTTTTATTAAAATTTTTCTTTTAATGTTTTTTTTTTTTTTAATTTATTTTTGAGACAGAGAGAGACAGAGCATGAGCAGGGGAGGGGCAGAGAGAGAGAGAGAGAGAGACAGAATCAGAAGCAGGCTTCAGGCTCCAAGCTGTCAGCACAGAGCCCGACGCGGGGCTCGAACTCACAGAGTGTGAGATCATGACCTGAGCTGAAGTCAGATGCTCAACCGACTGAACCACCCAGGCGCCCCTAAAAATTTTTTTTTAATGTTTATATATTTTTGAGAGAGACAGAGACAGAGCATAATCAGAGGAGGGACAGAGAGAGAGGGAGACAAAGAATTTGAAGCAGGCTCCAGGCTCTGAGCCATCATCATAGAGTGCAACTTGGGGCTCAAACCCATAAACCACAAGATCAGGACCTGAGCCGAAATCAGATGCCCAACTGACTGAGCCACACAGGTGCCCCCCCAAATTTAATATTTATATAACTGCATTTGATTATAATCTCATTTGCATCCAAATCCCTAGCATCAAGATAGACTAGGAAATATATCTGTTAGTTTTCCAATCGCTTTTATACAAAAGGAAGGCACATTAGAAAAAATGTGGGATAGATGTGGAAAAATTCCATTAACTGAATCATTTACCTATGTTTTCTGTTTTCTTCCTAGACTGTATCATAACTATATTTTTTTCCTTATTTTAGTGTCTCATCCACACATATAGTGCCTTGAGTATAATATGTTCTAAATAGGTAACAGAAATAAAATGACTCAGAATTTTTGTTCTCTTTGTCTCAGAGCAAAATCTAGCACTCAAAATTCATTAAGTCACAGAGATTAGCAATTAAAAAAATTATGTTTGATCTGTCCTAGCAGAAGTGTCACAAAATATAACATAAGGCAGCCAATAGTTTTAAAGTTATCACTGGCTGTTTTCTAGGTCTCTTAAGTCTTGTCTGGTTCCAGTTAACTAAACCTGGAGATCAGAATGACACTGCAAAAGTGGTGGAGAGGGAAACTCAATTAACTTCACTTCCAGTAGCCATATTGCTATAGTTACTTCTCAGCTTGTCAGAGAATCATTTCCAGAACCCAATGAGACCACTTTATCTTGATAATTCTTTTAGAGTCTCTCTGCTCTGTCAGTACTATCCCTGAATTTCTTGATAATGCAGTCCACAGTTTTAGATAGTATTTGGACAACTTGTAGCCATTAGTCTGCTCTTGTCAGGACTCTTTTGGGTACAAGTGACAAAAAGCCAGCTCAAACGGACTGAAGCAAGAAAAAAGAAGAATCAAACAACAAAATGAAACAAAAAAAGTAGTGGTTATTCTGTGTGAGGCATTATAATATTGATAATAAATATGCCCAGGGCATTTCCCTCTCATCTTCTCATTTCTCCTTTCTACTATGTCCATTAAGTCTATTTTTAGGAACCTAGGAATGCTCCTCTCCCCAACCCATGCTGGCCTTTTCATCAACTGGAAAAACAGTGGAAAGAAAGAGTCTCTTTCACATTATTTGAGTGAAAATTAAATCTCATTTACCCTGCTCAAATCCTGTTTCATCACCTGAATCATTCACTGTGGTCAGAAAGGAGGACATTCCGATTGGTGATCTCTGGGTCATATAACCTGCCCCACATGGGTTAGATTTTTGTGCCCCAGATTTTTGTGCACTGAACTGAATGAATATCTTCTATGTGGCATTCCAAATCCACTCTCCAGAACACAGAAAGAACTTCAGCAAAAATATAGACAATATAAGAAAGTACCAAACAGAAGCCACAGAACTGAAAAATACAACTAAGCTAAAAATACACTAGAAGGGTCCAAAATCAAGCTAAATGAAGCAGAAGAAATGATCAGCAAACTTAAAGACAGAGCAGTGAAAGTAATCCAATAAGAACAGGGAAATTTTTTTTTAAAGTAAACATAGCTTAAGGGACTTAAGAAACAAAATTTACTTAAGAAACAAAGAAACAAAAATTACTTTAAAAAATAATGGCTGATAACTTATCTACTCTGGGGAAGGAAATAAACATCCATATCTAGAAATCCCAGATACTTCCAAATAAGAGGAGCCCAAAGAGACCCACACTAAGACACATTATAATTCAAATGTCAAAAGGTAAAGACAAGAAGAGCATTTTAAAAGTAGAAAGAACAAAACAACTTGTTACATACAGGGGAACCCACATAAACTATCAGCAAATTTTTCAACAGAAACTTTTCAGGCCAGAAGGGAATGGCATGATATATTTAATTTTTTTTTTAATGTTTATTTTTGAGAGAGAGAGAGAGAGAGAGAGAGAGACAGACAGACAGAGCGTGAGTGGGGGAAGGGCAGAGAGAGAGGGCGACACAGAATCTGAAGCAGGTTCCAGGCTCTGAGCTGTCAGCACAGAGCCCGACGCGGGGCTCAAACTCACGGACTGAGAGATCATGACCTGAGCTGAAGTCAGCTGCTTAACTGCCTGAGCCACCCAGGCACCCCAAATGGCATGATATACTTAAAGTGCTGAAAGAAAAATAAAATTCCAACCAAAAATATCTGACAAGGTTATTTAGAACTGGAGAGATTGAGTTTCCTAGAGAAACAAAAGCAAAGGAGCTCTGCATCATTAAACAGCCTTACAAGAAATGTTTAAAGGACATATTTAAACTAAAAATAAAAGGTGCTAATTAACAAAAACAAACAAACAGATATGGAAATGTAAACCTCACTGGTAAGGGTAAATATATAGTAAAAATAGTAAATTAATCACTTCTAGAGCTAGTACGAAAACTAAAAGACAGAAGTAGTAAAAGTAACTATAACTATAATAATTAAAAGATACATAAAAGATGTAAAATGTTACATTAAAAACAAAAAACAGAGGGGATTGAGTTAAAATGTAGGACTTTAGAATGTGTTCAAACAAGTTGTTAGCAACTTAAAATAGGCTGTTACCAATATAAATTATTATGTATAAACTTCATGATAACCAGAATACACAAAAGATAAAGACAAATGAATCAAAGCATACCACTAAGGTCAGAAAAGGGACAGAGCAAAAGAAGGAACAGAGAGGAAATACAAAACAGCCTGAAAACAATTAACAAAATGTCAATAAGTACCTATGTATCAATAATGACTGTAAGTATAAATGCACTAAATTCTGTAATTAAAAGACAGAGTGGCTGAATGGTAAAAACAACAACAAGACTCATCTACAGCCTGTTAGAGACTCGCTTCAGATGTAAGGACATACACAAATTGAAAGTGAAACAATATAAAAAGATATTCACATAAATGGAAACCAAAGGAAATCTTGAGTAGCTATACTTATATCAGAGAAATAGACTTTAAAGACTGTAATAAGAGCTAAAGAATGGCATTAGTAATAATAAATGCATCAACCAAACAAGAGAATATAACATTTGTAAATATTTATGCAGCCAACATAGAAAAACTTAGATATTTAAAGCAAATACTAACAAACCGAAAGGAAGAAATAAACAGCAATACAATAAAAGTTGGGGACTTTAATGCCCCATTTACATCAATGTTTATGCAGACAGTAAAACAACAAGGAAACATTGGCCTTAAATAACACATTAGACAAGATGGACTTAACAGATATATACAGAACATTCTCTAGTAAGAACACAAGTTAGGCCACAAAACTCATCTTAAAAAATTTTTAAAGATTGAAATTATATCAAGCATCTTTTCTATCCACAATGGTATGATACTAGGAATCAATTACAAGAAGAAAACTGGAAAACTCACGCCTAGGTGGAGAGTGAACAACCAATGGGTCAAAGAAGAAATCTGAAGAGAAATCAAAAACTACCTTGAGACAAAAATATAGCAAAACATGGAATACAACAAAAGCAGTTTTAAGAGGAAAATTTATAGTTTTAAATGCCTATCTCAATAAATAAGAAAAATCTCAAATAAGCAATCTAACTTTACACCTCAAGGAATAAGAAAACTAAGAATAAATGAATGAAATCCAGACTTAATAGAAGGAAGGAAATAAGGATCAAAATGGAAATAAAGCAACCACATCTACTCTCCATCCTCCTCTACAGGAGGAGGATTTTTCCTGTCCCCAAAGGCTTGTGTGTACATCTCTGGGCTACCTCACCTTCCAGTTTGCAGTTGACTTCTTTTAGTAGAGACACCCAGAAAGGCATCATAAGGAGGAAACAAATTGAGGCTGGAAAAATTATAGCCCTAAGTCCCTCCCCATGGAGTTGCTTTGGGCAGTGAATATCCCAACTCTTTGTAACCTTCTTTTCCAGTAACTTTCCTTCTGTTTCCAGTAATTTCTTACTCCCCTCATTGTTAGAAATTAGAGGATGTGTGTCTTTCAAGAAGCAGATGCCAAGGTGAAACTAGAGTTACAAGAGATTTACTGGGAAAAATCCTTATAAAGAATCAGTAAATAAGAGGAGCTCAGGATATGATATAGATCTAATGTCTGAGCATGGAAAGGGTGTAGAAAGGAGGATGAATAGCTTGGCTCTCAAATTGCAGCACAATTTTAGGAAAAGTTCAGCAGACTGGTGGGGAGCCTCCTAGCCAATGTTGCCTATTAGGGGAATCCCGTATTCGTAAGTTTCAGTACACTTACCATGCTCAGATATTGGCTGGGAGTAGTTGAGGGGGAAGGTGGCCTACGTGGAAAAAAAAAAATGTGGTGTTGAGTCTAGTACTATGGAAGGCTGAAGCTGTCATATGCATATGCGTCCTACATTAATTTCTCATGAAGGAGATCAAGAAGGTGCATTTCTAGGACTCTAATAAGGTGGTAACATTCCCTCTGTTATTATACTGTACTGTGTTTTGTGAATTTACTACACTTCATCCATATCTTTTATATATAGTAGTTAAACTAACACAAGTATATTATTTGTTTTCTACAGAGATCCTGTCTGATGCACACACCACTTGTATTGAGTTTCTTTTTTCTGAAAATAACTCTGTAGTTGAATGGCTCCTTTAGTTTAAAAGGAAACAATTGGAAAAAAAAGTACTAACAATTTCAGAAATCATAATATAGTGATTTGATGGGAACTTTTTAAAGCTTAAGTCCACTTTAATGGAAGTAAATGGAAATGTATATAAACAAGACATAACACTAAAAAAATTGATATGTAAATCTGATCTCAGTAATAATTTACTATTGAAAAGTAGTTAGATCCTTTTAAATAATTACTTTGAGTTAATGGATTTTATGCAGAATCAAGATCCCTATTATTAGTGCAATGCAGTCTTCTGATAAAATCAATAAAATATTTATAAACATAAAAAGAAAAGAGGGAACAAAAGAATGACAGACACAGGGATGTAGGTATGAAACTAAATAACAGGTTTCTATTTTATGAAAAGGCTATAGTATTAATTCATACATCCCTTCAACAAAATTTTAGAGCACATACCATGTTCTAGGAAATATCTAGAGACTGAGCTGACAGCTGTTCAAACACACATACACACACTCACACATACACAGAGTTTCTGATTTCATAAAGTTTATATTCTAGTGAAAATAAAATTAAAAACCAAATAATGATGTCATCTCAATATACACAATAATTTCTAAGCTAATACCTTGGAAGTCCATCATCTAATTAAATCATAGCATTATATAGATGAGCAAAATAAAATGGAAATTTTTAAATTCCAAGTTCTAGATCAAACTAGAACTTACACCTCCTGAACCTGATACAAGGACAGATCATGAAAACCAAACCAGAAGAATCTGAGTGTTTTATTTTTTATTTTATTTTTTTTTAATTTTTTTTTAACGTTTTATTTATTTTTGAGACAGGGAGAGACAGAGCATGAACAGGGGAGGGTCAGAGAGAGGGAGACACAGAATATGAAGCAGGCTTCAGGCTCCGAGCTGTCAGCACAGAGCCCGATGCGGGGCTAGAACTCACGGACCGCAAGATCATGACCTGAGCCGAAGTCGGCCGCCTAACCGACTGAGCCACCCAGGCGCCCCAATCTGAGTGTTTTATACAGTTTTACAGTTTAATTTCACCAAATTTTACTTCCAAAAATGAGCAATGAGGTTATATAAGCAAATGTGGCATACAAGCCTACTCTCTATTTAAATTCGTTCTACAATTTGTCGTACATTTTTCCTTTAATTCTATGAGGAAGAAATATTTTTAATGGTAATTCTTCCTCTTATGACCTTGAGCCTACATTCAAATGTATTCCTTGAACTTTCATGCATAATTCCTCCAATGCTTATTTTATGCCCTGTCTCCATCTTTGTCTGTTCTTCCCCACTCCCTTTAGAATCAACTTATCTATGACACACTATTTTATGTTTTTCCAAAACTCTCAGCTATATTCCAATAAATTAACTAGACATGATTTATTAAATTCTATAAGTTCTCAAACAGAAGATAAATGACTGGGATCCTGTCATTTTTCTGTATCAGAAAGGCCATGCCATATTAGCTCATCACCTTACAAATTCTCCTTCACTAAGCTGCCTTTTATCGTAAGTTTGGCTTTTACTGAGAATCATTAACAAAAATAGCTGTATGAAAATTTATTCTGTAATTTCTCTACAAAGGTGATGAGCCATTATCTACTTTGTATCAGATATTCTATATTAAGTCCCATGTGAAAAATGTGTTAGGAAGTATGAGTACTTTTTTTCCACTGACAAAATTGTGTGTTTTCTACTTTCTAAAAAATGTCATGCAATTTCTGGATTTTTTTTTTTTTTTACGTTTTGGTTGCTCAAATACTATTCTGTTTTCCAGTATAGCAAGTAAATTAATTATATTATTTAATATTTTGACCATACTCCATTTTCAGATCAGTAAATACTGAATCAAATTGTCCTGTACTTCTAGAATAAATCCTTACCATAAGGTTATCTGTCTATGCATCTATTAGTGATGGATGAATCAATGGATGATGGATCGATGATAAATCAATAATTTGAGAGATATAGGTTGTGTCTGAATAAAGGCAAATCATATGAATGAAAAGAAATTGGAATTTCAAAACCTAAAGTGTCTACACAAATCTCACCCTGCCTCTATTTTTTTTAATTCAACAGCCATGTTTTTGAGATCTATCCATAACTGTATGATTTCAATTTTTTTGGTATACATTTATTTATAATATTTATATATTTAAATCGTGCTTTATGTATACCTCTTTCTTTCCTAATATAATTTATTTGAACTTTCCACTTGTTAAAAAAATCTTATTAGAATTTTATGTACTTTGGGGCACCTGGATGGCTCAGTTGGTTAAGCATCTGACTGCAGCTCAGGTCATGATCTCACAGTTTGTGGGTTCAAGCCCCGTGTCAGGCCCTGTGCTGACGGCTCAGAGCCTGGAGCCTGCTTCAGATTCTGTGTCTCCCTCTCTCTCTGCCCCTCGCCCACTCACACTGTGTCTCTATCTCTCAAAAATGAATAAACGTTAAAAAAATTGAAAAAAAAAAAGAATTTTATGTACTTTGTCAGTTTTTCCCAAAAATGAACTTTTAACTTGCTAACTTCTTATATATTTTATATTTGATTAAATTTTTGTACTATCTTTAATTTATTTCTTCTAATTTATTTTGGACTTATTTGTAATAGTATAATTCTTAAATAGGACATTTATTTTATTAATTTTTAGCTTTTATTATTTTTGGAACATAAACATTTGATGTTACCAATTTTATTTTAACATACCAATATAGCAGTATCACATAATTATGATATATAGTAATTTGTTTTTGTTTTTTAAAAAAAAATGTTTATTTATTCTGAGAGCAAGAGAGAGAAAAAGAGAGAGTCGGGGGGGGGGGGGAGGGATAGAGAGAAAGGGAGAGAGAGAAATCCCAAGAATGCTCTGCACTGTCAGCACAGAGCCTGACATGGGCTTAAACCCATGAACCATGAGATCATGACCTGAGCCAAAATCAAGAGTTGGACATTCAATGTTTAACTGACTGAGCCACCCAGGCACCTCTTGTTTTTGTGTTTTCTAAGTAACTGCTATTTTTAAAAACTCACATTGTTTTTACATTTTTTTATGCTGCTGTAGTAAGAACAGTTTTAGGTACACCTAAATTGCCTTTGCAGTTTTATATCTCTTATTTATAAATTACACATATAATGCTGTAATTATTGTTGAAGTTATAATGGACTATTAGTTAAAATTAATTATATTATTATCTAAAGAGTATAATAGGATAGAAAAGATAAATTTATAAGATTTATGTAAAAATATGAATTATTATTATAAAATACTCATCTAAGGGTTACAATTTCATTCTGCCTCAATTTAAACCAATATATAGTCTCTTAAGTACCATCAATTTTTTAAAGTAACAATAGATATATGTGATTCCTATTGAAGAGAGCCCACAGAGACTCAAGTTTCTTGGAGAGATTTTAAAGTGTATATCATTGATTTAGACTGAATTAACTGAGAAGGAGATCCTATTTTCAGAATGCAATGATAGAGAAAATATATTCCATGGAGCTCCATGTATACTTTCTAGAGAAAGATGAGAGAGAAAATGAAGTCTTTTTCATAACTGTCTCCTTAGATCCACTAGTAATAATAAACCTCGGACTGAAGGAATAGATGTGTGAATACAAGTGGATGGTAGCATGGAGTGGAGGGGAAAGGAAATTCCTGCTTTTGGATGAATGTCTCTCTCACAATTTTGGTGAAAGGACATAAAAAGAATTTTTTTTTTCAGATTCACTGTTTAGAATAACTACTTGTAATGTAGTAACTCTCCAGTCATCATCTAGTGACTGAATCATTCTTAGATTGTCAGACATCTTCTCTCTTTTTTTCTGTAATTCTGTGCCTCTCTTGATTGAGTTATTGTTCTTGGAAAGTTATAGCTTCCTGAAACATTGAGTGGCTCTTCTTCTGCTTTTTATATTTTTCTTTTGAAGTTTTTTCTCATGACTCTTCCTCTGGGTTAGTATTTTCTAAAGACAATGCCAATTCCGCCAATTACTTTTGAACAGAGCTAAGCTTGACAAGGATATTACATTTTTCCTGAATTAATTTTGCAAGAGTTTGGGAAAGTTTTTTTTTTCTTTTTATACAAAATCTAAAAGAAATAAGAAACCCATAAAAAAGCAGAAGACAGAAACACTAATCACTGACTCCCATAGGATGCCATAGATTTTTAGTTCTGGCTTCAGGCCATCCAAGTGCATGACTATTTCTTTGTGCAGTTTCCCATGGATCTGCCTGAGGTCAATGCCCACAATGGTTTGCAGCACTTCCGTGGTGGCTCTGCCCGTAGAAAAGCTCATTCCAGCAAACTATGGCTCTACAGGCTCCAATCTATACAAATGTCCCAGCAGTGCATCTGGAATTCAACCCTCATTGGTCCAATAAGGCAGAATACAAATGGAGCAAGTCTCCGGAGAGGTAGATATAATAAAAATGGGAATGTGCCATGTGTCCAGTGCTCCCTATTTTCTTTTTCCCCTCTCTCTCTCTACAAAAAAAAATAGAGTTTTTAAATATAAGGAAATAGAGAGAGGAAAAACAATGAGCACCATGTATCTGCTCTCCAGTGTCAACAAAACTTAACATTTTACCTTATTTTTGTCTTTCTTTCTCTTTAACTTATTTTTTTCCCCCAAAACGTTTGAAAGTAAATTACAGATATTTTGACACTTCAGCATGCAATACTAAAAATTAAAACATTCTCTATCATTATCTTATAACATTATCACACTTTTAAAATTATAATTGTAGGGGCACCTGGTTGGTTTAGTCAGTTAAGTGTCCGACTTTGGCTCAGGTCATTATCTCACAGTTCATGAGTTCAAGTCCCGCATCATGCTCTGTGCTGACAGCTTGCAGCCTGGAGCCTGCTTCGGATTCTGTGTCTCCCTCTCTCTCTGCCCTTCCTCTGCTTGCGCTTTCTCTCTCTCAAGAATAAATAAACATTAAAAAAATAGAATTCTAGAATATCATCTAATATCCAGTTTAAATTCAAATTTCCCATATTGTCTAGACTCCACTTAACTATCTGTCAAGGCACCATTTAAACCTTGTTCAAATTTGTGAAATTTGTAAACAATTTTTTAAATATTTACCCAGGATATGTTTATTTTCTTAATCTGAGACTCACAGGTTATATAAACTCAACAGGAGAAAACCCTGTTCACAAACTTGAAGCAAAAACTGAGCTGTGGTTGGAGGGAGCCAAGATGGAGGAACAGCATGGAAGTTTTTGGTGGGTCTCGTATCCATGAGATACAGTCAGACCAATACTAAACCATCCTGCACACCTAGAAAACTGATCTGAGGATTAACACAACAATCTGCATACCTGAAACACACAATTCAGCAGGTAAGTAATGCGGAGAGGTGAACTTGGGGAGAGAGAAGCCGTGGAAGGCAGGAAGGTGCTTTTGCATGTAGAGAGAGGACAGAGATGGGAAAAGCACCCCTCCCGAAAAGCAGCTGGAGAGAAAGTGGAAAATTGGAAACAGCCGCAGGGACTGAACTAAAAAGGAAAAAAGGAGAAAGGACAAAAGAGAAAGGAGAGGGTTTAAATTCCATTAAGACTATAAACAGGGGGAGTGCAGAGTCTGCAACTCTGCAGCTCGATACCTGGTGGTGCTCTGGTGGGAAGGGTGAATCCCCAGGAACAGAGTGGGATCTGGGAGGTTCTCAGGCCACACGGGGAGAAGCGGTTCCACTGCTGGAAGGACATTTGGTAGAGGCTGTGAGGCAACCTGGGCCCAGCAGACCCTAGAGAATAGCCACATTTGCTGGTGCTGGAACAAGGTCATTAAGGGTAAAGCCTGGTACCAGATGTGTGTTGTGATTTTCTATAATCCCTGAAACGCTGCTGCCACACTATCGCATGAACTTTTTCTGGGGCGGGCTGGCACCTAGCCGTAGTCTCGAGGCACCGGCAGCAGCAGGGTCCAGCAAGAGTTCCTGGGAGCAGCCTACATTCGGCCATTGCTCATTCAGCCATTGCTCAGTGAGACCCTCCTGCAGAGAGACGGAACAGGTCAAAGCCGTGGTCCCTCAGAAGTAAGAGGACAGGGAAAACAGCCGCAACTGAGACAAAACTTGAGAGAGAGGTACCACCTGGGGCTTGGTCACGGACAGTGAAAAAGCAGGGAGTGGATGAAAGCTGAAGACAAAGGACAGGTGCATGATGGCTGATTGGGGAGGACAGAGTTCCGATACTAGAGACTGGGTAGCTGGGTGATGCCATTTTCACCGCTCCCCTGCATGTGCATATGCACCTACAGAGCGCCACAATAATCCACCCCGTAGGCTAGCAGCACC
The DNA here is from genome assembly GCF_018350215.1 of Panthera leo. Taxonomy (NCBI): domain Eukaryota; kingdom Metazoa; phylum Chordata; class Mammalia; order Carnivora; family Felidae; genus Panthera; species Panthera leo. Next base: position 36,306,494 of record NC_056688.1, on the reverse strand, counting down.
ATCTAGTGGAGAACAGAGCCGTTACACTGAGCCCCGCCCAACTGGGCCAACCTCCCTCTTCAAGAACAGAAGTCTCACTGCCTGCTTAGTTTATGGACTATAATGCACTTCATAGTCTGGCTTCTAGGGGAAAATGAAGTAACTTCAGTCATATTTTAGTCTGTTAGCTGGTCCATCTATTCAATTTTCTTTCTTTTTTTTCATTTCTTTTCTTTTTCTTAAATACAGAAAGAGAAAAAATTCATTTTTATTTTCAATTTTTATTTAAAATATTTTTATTTAATTTTTTTTTACTTTTGTGTAAATTTTTTCAAATTCTATTTTACTTCCATCATTTTATTTTAGTTTACTTCAGTGTATTCATTTTTTTTTAATTTTCAAATGATTTCCTTTTTTTTCTTTTTTTCTTTTTTCTCTTTTTCGTTTCTTTTCTTTTTCTTGAATACATAAAGAGGAAAAGCCCATTTTTATTTTTAATTTTTATTAAAAATATTTTTCTTTAATTTTTTCTGCTATATTTTTTACTTTTGTGTAATTTTTTTCAAATTCTATTTTACTTCCATCATTTCATTTTAGTCTACTTCAGTGTATTCATTATTTCAAATTTTCAAATGATTTCCTTTTTTATTCTTTTCCCTTTTTTCTCTAATCTATCAAGCAACTTTCAACATCCAGACCAAAACACACCTAGGATCTAGCATCATTTATTCAATTTTTGTGTGTGTGTGTTTTTAATTTTTTAATTTTATTTTTTTTAAGTTTAATTTTCTTTTAATTTTAATTTTTCCACCTCATTAATTCCTTTTCTCCCTTCAAAATGATGAAATGAAGGAATTCACCACAAAAGAAAGAGCAGGAAGAAACAACAGCTAGGAACTTAACCAACACAGATACAAGCAAGATGTCTGAACCAGAATTTAGAATCATGATAATAAGAATACTAGCTGGAGTAAAAAATAGATTAGAATTCCTTTCTGAGGAGATAAAAGAAGTAAAAACTACTCAGGGTGAAATAAAAAAATGCTATAACTGAGCTGCAATCACGGATGGATGCCGTGGTGGTAAGGATGGATGAGGCCGAACAGAGAATCAGCTATATAGAGGACAAACTTATGGAGAATAACAAAGCAGAAAAAAAGAGGGAGATTAAGGCAAAAGAGCATGATTTAAGAATTAGAGAAATCAGTGACTCATTAAAAAGGAACACCATCAGAATCATAGGGGACCATAGGAGGAAGAGAGAGAGATAGGGGTAGAAGGGTTATGTGAGCAAATCATAGTGGAAAACTTTCCTAACCTGGGGAAAGACATGGACATCAAAATCCAGGAAGCACAGAGGACCCCCATTAGATTCAACAAAAACTGACCATCAACAAGGTATATCATAGTCAAATTCACAAAATACTCAGGCAAGGAGAGAATCATGAAAGCAGCAAGGGAAAAAAGTCCTTAACCTACAAGGGAAGACAGGTCAGGTTTGCAACAGATCTATCCAGATACTTGGCAGGCAAGAAAAAAGTGGCAGGATATATTCAATGTGCTGAATCAGAAAAATATGCAGCCAAGAATTCTTTATCCAGCAAGGCTGTCATTCAAAATAGAAGGAGAGAAAAAGTTTCCCAAACAAAAATTAAAGGAGCTTGTGACCAGTAAACCATCCCTTCAAGAAATTTTAAGGGGGGCTCTCTGAGGGGAGAAAAGATGAATAAACAAACAAACAAAGAAACAAACAAATAAATACAAAAAGCAACAAAGATTAGAAAGGACCAGAGAAAACCACCAGAAACTCCAACTCTACAAGCAACATAATGGCAATAAATTCATATCTTTCAGTACTCACTCTAAACGTCAATGGACTCAATGTTCCTCTATTGTCTCAAACATATATTTTGAAGCTTTATTTTTGATGTAGGATCCACTTAATAATGATACATTACATTGGGTTATTAGATTTCATTTTCTTTTTGCATTTCAAGTTTTTATTTAAATTCTAGTTAACATATATGGTAAATTTGGTTTCAGGTGTAGAATTTAGTGATTCATTATGTACATATAATACCCAATTCTCATTACAAGTGTCCCCCTTAATACCCTTCACCCATTTAGCCCATCCTCCATCCACCTCCCTCCATCAACCCTCAGTTAAAAGTTTTTTATGGTTTTCTCTCCCCTCTCTTTTTTTTCCCTTTTCCCTATGTTCATCTGTTTTGTTTCTTAAATTCCACATATGAGAGAAGTCATATATTTGTCTTTCTGTGACTGACTTATTTCACTTAGCATAATACACTGTAGCTCCATCCATATCATTGCAAATAGCAAGATTTGACTCTTTTTGATGGCTGAGTAATATACCATTGTGTATATATATATAATATATATTATATATATATATATATACACACACACACACCACATCTTCTTTGTCCATTCATCGGTTGATGTATGCTCTTTCCATAGTTTGGCTATTGTTGATAACGCTGCTATATACGTTGGGGTGCATGAACCCCTTCAAATATGCATTTTTGTATTCTTTGTGTAAACACCTAATAATGCAATTGCTAGTTTGTAGGGTAGTTCTATTTTTCACTTTTTGAGGACCTCCTTACTGTTTTCCAGAGTGGCTGCACCAGTTTGCATTCCCAGCAACAGTACAAGAAGGTTTCCCTCTTTCTGCATCCTTGCCAACATCTGCTGTTTCCTGAGTTGTTAATTTTAGCCACTCTGACAGATTTGATTTGTATTTTCCTGATAATAAGTGATGTTGATCATCTTTTCATGTGTCTGTAAGCCATCTGGATGTCTTCTTTGGAAAAATGGCTGTTCATGTCTTCTGTCCATTTCTTAATTGGATTATTTATTTTTAGGGGTGTTGAGCTTGATAAGTGCTTTATAGATTTTAGATACTAACCCTTTATCATATATGTCGTTTGCAAACATCTTCTCCCATTCTTTAGATTGTCTTTTATTTTCATTGTTTCCTTCGCTGTGCAGAAGCTTTTACCTTAATGAAGTCCTAATAGCATCATGTTTGCTTTTGTTTCCCTTGCCGCCTCTGATGTGTCTCGTAAGAAATTGCTATGGTTGAGGTCAAAGAGGTTGCTGCTTGTATTCTCCTCTAGGATTTTTATCGTTTCCTGTCTCATATGTAGGTATTTCAACCATTTTGAATTTATTATTGTGCACGGTGTAAGAAAGTAGCCCAGTTTTATTCTTTTGCATGTTCCTGTCCAGTTTCCCCAACACCATTTGTGGAAGAGACTTTTTTCCACTGGATATTCTTTCCTTCTTTGGGGTTATTAGGTACTCTTGAGTCTCTTTTCTTTATTGTTATTGAAGCATAATAAACACATTTTTGAGTCTTTTTAAATCTAAGTTAACCTAGAATGTTTTTTTCCATTCTTATTGAAGTATGACATACAAACATTAATATACGCACACACACATATGCAAGAAAAAATATATATATTAACATATGTATATATGTAACAAAGGTAGGGTATTGAACTTGCAGATTTTGAAGAATAAAAGGTTATTTAAAAAATCACAACAGCAACAATAACAACAAATAGGAAGCTCTAAAACTGTGAAGGGAGGAAAATTATCCTGATCTGCCTGTCTTATTTACCTACCTCAGATAAATACGAGCAAGAGGAATTGAGTATCATTGAGTTAAAATGGTACAAATACTTGGAAAAATGGTTTTATTAGTTTTTACTAACATTAAATATATGCCAATCTTACAATGTAACTATTCTATTTCTGGATACACACTCAATTAAATACATATTTACACAATAAGACAAGAAGGTGGCTATTTACTCAAGACAAGAATGTGGCTATCCCTCAAAATGGATACAACCAAAATATCCAACAAAAGGAGAATGGATAAACTATTTTATTGCTAGAAAGAAGCCACAAGGATCAAGGTGGACTCACTTGCTGTAGGACAGCAAACGAAGACTTATTTGCAGTTTCAGCCTCTCCAGAAATGGAATTTTAAGCCAGTCTGGAACTTTCTGGTCTGCACTAATGAGATAATTTTTCACATGGCTCTCTTCATCCTCCAAAGAAAGATTAGGTAATTCACCTAATAAGACCCCCTGCCCTTCAGGTTAAGGGAAAGTGACCTTGTCTGCAACAATCCTTTCTTTTCTTTTGCTAATAGCTTCTTGTTACACCCTCATTTCTGTAAAAACCTCCATTTGTGCCACTCATTGGACTTCCCCTCTACTTGTGAGATAGGATGCTGTCTGATGAATCACTTAGTCAATTAGATCTTCAAAGTTACTTGGTTAAGATTTGTGGATTTTTTTATTTTTTTATTTTTTTTAATATATGAAATTTATTGTCAAATTGGTTTCCATACAATACCCAGCGCTCATCCCAAAAGATGCCCTCTTCAATACCCATTACCCACACTCCCCTCCCTCCCATCCCCCATCAGCCCTCAGTTTGTTCCCATTTTTTAAGAGTCTCTTATGCTTTGGCTCTCTCCCACTCTAACCTCTCTTTTTTTTTTCTTTACTTCCCCTCCCCCATGGGTTCCTGTTAAGTTTCTCAGGATCTACATAAGAATGAAAATATATGGTATTTTTTAAATAAAGTATTAGTCAACGATAGAAAGGCATTCTGCTGATACACGCAATAACATGGATGAATCAACAACATGAATAAATTTCCCTCATTATACTGAGTAAAAGAAGCTAGAAAACGTTAATATATTACAGAATTCCAATTATGTGAAGTTCAAAAACTAAGAACTGATATGTTATGGAAATCAAATCAGTGCTTGCCTAGTGATAGGGGTGAGGGGTAAATTGACTGCAAAGAAGCGTGAAGATGCTTTCCAAAGTGAAAGGATGTTATACATCTTGATTAAGGTGTGGAGTATATGGATATATACATTTGACAAACCATACTGCATTATATACTAAGATTTATGTTTTTCACCATACATAAATTATACTTTTAAAAATGATCATGTTAGGAAAATTCCGAGGCCCTAACTCATTTTTATTTTGGAAATTGTTAAGGAAAAGTAAGTAATCAAGCACTGATTGTGCTTTTTAATGTAAAGTGTACCACTTGGTAACCAAAGAGAACAAGAAATGTTCTCTTACTGGAAGTATTCAAGCTAATAATTGAAGAGGAAATGATAAAAATATATCACTTTGAAGTAAAGAATATGTGTAATGCTCATCAGCTGGCCACCAACATCACCAAAATGAGACAACTGAACATCAGTACTTCCTGTTGGAACCACAATGTAGCACCTATGAAATACTTTATTAAAATATGAGACCTGAAAGTGATCAAAGCTAATTTAATTACCAGTTTACAGAAAAAGAGGTAAATGTAATGAGTAGCATCATGAGGATAAAGTCATCAAACCCAGAATATGAAAACCACACAGAACAAACAATTTGGGCTCTTTAACAAATAAATTTCAAGGAAGAAAATCTTCCGGGGGAACTCACACTAAAAGATTTTTTTTTTAATGTTTATTCATTTTTGAAGGAGAGAGAGAGACAGAGTGTGAGTGGGGGAGGGGCAGAGAGAGAGAGGGAGACACAGAATCTGAAGCAGGCTCCAGGCTCTGAGTTGTCAGCACAGAGCCTGATGGTGGCTCAAACTCATGAGCTGTGAGATCATGACCTGAACCGAGGTCGGATGCTTAACCGAATGGGCCACCCAGGCATCCCTAAAAGATACTTGTTTTAAGAGATACAACTAAATATAGGTTTATTACAGCCACTGAGAAATAAAATTAAAAAAAAAAGCTTTTCTGTCAAAATGTAAAAAGAATTGGCCCATATAATTTTCCATCTGACTTCTTATTTTCCAATGATCTGCTTTGCTGAACTTCTTTCAGTTTCCAGAAGGATGTGCTGTTTCTTCTATCTTAACCAGCCAGCATTTGTGGTACTAATTCTTGTTCATCTTTCAGATTTTACCTGAACATTATTTAATCTCTTAGGCAAGATCAGCCCACTGTCATATATATTAATTTTGTAGTTCTCCTGTATATCACATGTCAGATTATAGTTATTTATTTATATCATTTGTTTAATGTCTTCCTTGTCAGGTCCAGAAGGGTTGTGACTTGATCCTTCTTATCCATTGCTGTATTCTCACTGCTAATAATGGTGCCTAGCATATAGTACATCCTTGGTAACTGTTTGGTCAGTAAATAAATGAATACGTGAACCAGAATCACATACATGTACACAGAACATGTACACAGAATCAATGCTTGCATGCTATATATGTTAATTTCTGTTGACTACTTTAGATACATTTCTTCCATATATATATATATATATATATATATATATATATATATATATATATATATATATATAAAACCTTTCAGTAGCACTTATGGCCTCACTTTGATGCCTTTATTGTCCTGTCTTGCTTTGTCTTTGACTTCCTTAACTTAACAGAGAGCCATCTCCCTTGCTAGGTATTGAGGTCTAGTCTGGTTTTACTTGAGAGTTTAGAAATTTTAGCATAGAAAACACCAAAGTAGCATCTGGGAATGAAACTCAAACTATTCTCTACATTATTTTTTGTAGTTATTTAATGGTGCAGTTAAGACTTCCGCAACAGTGTTTCTTAGGAAAAATAATGTTATTAGATTTCAAGGAATTACATGAAAAATGTTCTTTTGAAACTCTGTGTCAGAGCTTTAAGCCATGGAATGTCCCGCTAGAACACTGAAGTCATTGCTGACAAGCCATGATAAGCACTTGAGAAGATCTAGGTGGCAGGTAATATGAGTAAGTCCAGACATTTACAACGTGGTACCAGTAAGGTACAATAGTTGCAGAGAAAAGTCTTGGAAGATGGTAGGTAACATAATCAGGGTGCTTGGGCAATAGCATAAGGAAACACAAACCCAGCATAAGTGGTAGGATTCAAAAAGTGAGGAACGTGTCAGAGCCTCAGGTATAGAAAAGTAAGAACAAGGACACAGTGAGGAGAATATTGTTGAATGGAGGGTAGTCACAAGCAACACCAATTCCTTGAACAAGAATTCAAAAACTCAGTGAAGAATTCTATAAAACTATTCCAAACTAAACTAAACTAATGAAACTATTCTAAACTGTGAAACTGTTCTAAACTAAACTAATAAAAGAAACTATTATGTGTTGATACTTAGAATTCGTCTCAAAATTGGCTTGGATCCATATCCAAAAGAGGGAAAGAAAGTTGTAAAACTAATGACTGTTAAGAGTAGTATAACTAGGGCACTTGGGTTGCTCAGTTGGTTAAGCATCTGACTTCGGCTCAGGTCATGACATCACAGTTTATGACTTTGAGACTCACATGGGGAGATCTTGAACCCCACTACAGGTGAGGTCCTGACCCACTTCAGGTGAGCTCAAGCCCTGAATTGGGTGGGCATGAACCTTTTTTCAGGTGAGCATGAGCCCCACTTCGGATGGGCCCCACTTGTCCCTCTCTCTCTCTCTCCCCCTCGTGGGATTCTCTCTCTCTGCCCCTCGCTCACCTACATCCTCTCTCTCTCAAAAAAGAAAAAAAAGTACAAGTGAAAAATGTGCTGAAATACAGACCTCAAAATTCATTGGATTTATAATAATTTGCACACATGTATATGCATATTTATATATTTAGCATATCTTGAAAATTTAATAATTTGTTATATATTTCTGCTGTATTGATATAGATAATAGAGGAATTAGACAGACAGCAAATACAATGTACTACATACAAGACACTGAAAAAAACAGAAAGGGAAATCAGTACTAATAATTAAAAAGAGCTTCCTGGAAATGGCAATATTTCAGTTGAATTATGAAGATAGTTTTAAACAGATGGTAAATATGCAGATAACCAAGTGTAGAGAAAGATGAAATAAAAAACAATAACAAAGTCTAGTGACAAGAAAAAGCCTAAAATATTCATATCATAACAATTTGAAAAGACATAAAGGGAGATACCAATGATATATATATGAAGAGGTTTTGAAGAGATAGGATTGTCATATGCATTAAGAATAAGTAGATATGTCTTAAGACGAAAAGCTATTGTGAAGGTAAGCTGTGGTTTCGAAAAACACTGAAAACAGTTACAAAGAGAGCTAAAGTTCCCTTTTGAGTAGATTGAACAAAAAAGGCTTAATGCTATAATAAATATAATTTACAAAGAACCTTAAACTTCTCAACTTCTTCTGTCTTACAAGACAGAAAATTACTTCAGATGTTGAAAATTACTTCAGAATAATTAGAGGAAATGTGGGTAATAAATAATAGTAAATAGTCATCTGACAAAATGACATGATGTCAATTTTCCTGAAATATAAAAATGCAATTGAGACAAAATTTTAAAATGTTGATGAATTGTGACAAAAGAAAGTTCATGTAACACTTAAGGTGAATAAATACTATTGAGGTTATTATAAAGAATGGATACATAGAGTATTGTAACCTGTAAAAATATAATATTCTAAAATGAATTTTTAAAAGAGTGATGCAAGTGTTTAGAATGAGACATTGTACATACTGGAAGTTGGCCTGATTCACAAAAATTAATCCAGAAAATCTTTGACTTCTTTTCAGAATATTGGTATTACACATAAAAATACATACATATCATGAAATAAAATATATTTAATGTGGCAATATAAAACAATATTTATAAATGTACTATTGACTTCCATTTACCCATTGCAGAAAATAAAAGAATAGGTACTTTATACATGATGATGACTAATAGCTCTATAAATGCCATCTATGCATACGCATCTTGGGCTCTTGATCCTCTGTGAGGTTCTTGCTGCTACAAATTCTGTGGTTAGAATTAGGTGCACAGGCACTGTTTAAATGAGATTGATTTTAGTATGTATGCATTTTAGTATCAGTACATGGAGAAAACTCTAAAATTCAAACTCTTGAATGGGTTTATAACCAAAGTAGCTTGTTTTTCAGTGGAAGTAGCCAAGCAACATTTTGTCACATTCTCTTTTACCATTCCCTAATTAACATATTATTTTCAAACCAAACTAAGTACAATACTAGCCCATAAAATAAGATTCTATTAGAGTTTTATAATTCTGATACCATTCATGATACTGAATATTTGACAAAAAAAAAGAAAAAAAGAAAGAAAACAATGAAGATCTTGCTTTTTCCTACAAAAAAAAGGTTAACAAGAAGATGGAAACTTTTGGGGAAAAGAATATTGAAAATCTTAAAGAAATGTATGCATGAATGAATAAGATCAGTGGCTAAGAAAAATAATTGCATTCACACTGAACATCATTCATGCTCAGAGTCCCTGGAATTGGAAGTAATATAAAGATATGTCAGTCTGAAAAGTCAATTTTATAGATGAGAAACAAATGCTTACTAAAAGTAAATGATTTTTCTATTTATATAAATGGTTGGTGTCAGACATGTTAGTTCAGTTAAAACCACATTATATTACATTGTTTCTCTGCTCTATTGACACCACAGAGATGATTCCTTGTTATATCTAATCTCAGTGGGGTATCTAGGAGATGATTAAGGACAAGGTGATGCTATTATCGTACAAAACCAGAGTCTTAATAGCCATTGATTATATTTTAATTATGGTTATAATTATCAAAATCCTGGTGGAAAATATCACTGAGGAGAAATTTTTAAAAGACCACATCTTTAATAAAAACTCAACCACATCCATGAAAAGACGACACTTCAAAAATGAAAACTACCACAAAAAACAGACAAAAGAAAAGATTGACTTGTGTAAGCAAAAGTAAAATTATTACATACAGTCTGTAAAACAAGTATATGCTTATAATTTAAAATATAAAATCTGTATTTAGAATTTTAGCAAGAAATTAGAAATTATAAAAGTGACATAACATAAAATATTAAAGAGGAACAAACAACATTTAAACTGCAAAATACATTGATTAAAATGAAAAACTTAGATTTACTGCTAAAATAGATAAAACTAAAGAGAGAGTTAGTGAACTAGAATTTGGTCAAAAGAAAGTATCTTTAAAAAAAGCAGAAAGATATCAGGGGCGCCTGGATGGCTCAGTCAGTTGAACATCTGACTTCGGCTCAGGTGATGATCTCAAAGCTCCTGAGTTCAAGCCCCACATTGGGCTCTGTGCTGACAGCTCAGAGCCTGGAGCCTGCTTCGGATTCTGTGTCTCTTTCTCTTTCTCTGCCCCTAACTCACTTGCATTCTGTCTCTGTCTCTCTCAAAAGTAAATAAACATTAAAACAAATTAAAAAAAAAAAAAACAAAAACATCTAATGATAGCAATTAACAGATTCAAGAGCAGAATAAACAAGAGCAATAACATAACTCAACTATGGTAGGCTGAAAAATGCCCCCCACCCCAAATATTCATTTGTAATTCAGAGAATCTGTGAATGTTACTTTATTGAAAAAGGATCTTTGCAGATGTGTTTGAGATGAAGATCTTGAGATGTACATGATCTGAATGGGCTATGCATCCAGTAAAGAGTCTTCATAAAAGAAAAGCAGGTGGTGATTTGAGACAAGCCAAAGAGGAGAAGGTGATGTGAAGAAAGAAATTAGAGCTGATGTAACTACAAACCAAGGGAACCAGGAGATGCTGAGGCACCAACTAAAAACTGAGGCAAGGAATGGAATCTCTTCCAAGAACTCCTGGAGGGGGTACAGCCCTGCTGACACTTTGACTTTAGACTTCAAGCCTTCAGAACTGAATTTCTGAGAGAATACATTTCTGTTATTTAAGCCACCCAAGTTTGTGGTAATTTGTTACAGCAGCCACACAAAACTAATACATCTATTTTTTGTTCAAAAAAGAATACCTAAATAGTAAATAAAATAAAAAGAAACATAATTCTTAAGACCTGATTATAAAAACTGACTTCTCAACAGTAAGTAAAGACAGGGGGATGACATATTTAACGGGTTGAAAAAAAAAAAAAAAAAAGACTGACAGCCTAGAATCCTATTCCCACAGCCTCAAGAATGAAGATAAAATAAATGAGACTGAGAAAATTTTTAATGAACAGGTGTATAGTCAAAGCTAAAATATAATAATCTTAAGTAGAAGGTTCATGATTCAGGAAGGAATGAGGATCAATGGAGAGTTTCATTTAATCTAAATGACTATAGACAATATATTATCTTACAAAGTTTATAACATATTTGGAATTAAAATATATGGCAAAAATAAGAGAAATTAAAAACTGAGTAAATTTACTGTGTTCCAAAGCCATTAAATTAATCCATTTAACTGTCAACAAATCTCATGGAAATGTTATTTCACTACAATCCAATTAAGCAAGACATCCATAACTAAATTTCCTTCATGAATTTCAACTTTAATCCATTACCAAAATAATTCTTACCAAATTAGGAAGAAAGGGAAACATTATGATTTAGATAAAGTATATCTACAGAGTAGCAACAGCAAACATTATAATTAATATGAAATTATTAAAGCTTTCTTTTTCAGATTAAGAATTTCAGGAAGTCAAACTTAGACAGATGTTGTAGGATAGATTACCAGAGAGAAGAGAGGTACACAAACATACATACACACTGGGGTTTTTTTGTTTTGTTTTGTTTTTTTGTTTTTTGAAAACAGCAGAGGGGTTCCTTCAAGCACTTGCCTGGGAATGACTACACATGTCTACCAGGAAAGTATAACAGGCTGGAAATGGACCCATTAAAAAGAAGTAGATGAAACAAATCCTAGAGCTCACCCATGGCTTAAAACTATTAGAATGCTGATCATAGTGGAGACAGTTTATAATTTGCAAAGTATCAGGTAGAATCATAAAAAGCTTATATTTGTTTTGGAGCTAAATTATCACTAGACTAATAGTTGCTCTGGAACCACCCTAAGAAATCTGAAAAGTGAACTTTGCAGGTAGTTAGTTGATTGCAAGTAACTTTATGCCTGAACAAAATTTAACACACTTAAAATAATACAAGAAAACGCAGAAACCAACAATGGAAAATTTACACTTGTCATCCAAACCATAATTCTGAGGCATGCAGAGAAGCACAGAAATATGACCCATAACCCAAAGACAAATCCGTCAACAGAAACAGCTCTAGAAGTTACAGATATGAAACATTTGTTTAACAAAAGATAAAAATATATTATCAAAAAACAGAGAGGTGGAAAATAAGGACAGTTTAAGCACAGAGAAACAGATGATAGCAGATTTTTCAGAAACTACACAAGCAAAAATTAAATGGAGTGCCATATTTAAAGAACTGAAAGAAAAAAAAACAAACAGAATTACTGCCCCATCAAAATATCACTTAAAATTGAAGGCAAAATAAAGATGTTTTCAGACAGAAACAATCTGAGATCATTTATTGACAGAAAGTCTGTACTATAACAAATGCTAAAATAAATTCTTCTGGTAAAAGGAAAATGGAATCAGATGGAAAATTGGATCTACATAAAGGAATGAAAAATGACAGAAAAGATAAATGTGTGGGTAAATGTAAAAACTATTTCTCATTTAAAAAATATTTCTTAAGGGGCGCCTGGGTGGCTCAGTTGGTTGGGTATCTGACCTCTGCTCAGGTCATGATCTCACTTTCAGTGAGTTTGAACCCCATATCAGCTCTGTGCTGAAAGCTCAGAGCCTGGAGCCTGCTTGGAATTCTGTCTCTCCCTCTTTCTGCCCCTCCCCCGCTCAGCTCTGTCTCTGTCTCTCTCAAAAATAAATATTAATTTTTTTAAGTATATTTCTTAAAGGTAATTGGGAGAGGTCTTTCAATTACAGATACTTAATGCTGTTGGCAATTCTGCTTTTCCAAAATAAGTGTAAAAAATTACAAAATTGACTTATAAATTATTAACCGCATCGTTTCATGGCACTGAAAACTGATCAAAAGCAAACAGCAAATTGAGAACAGTTTATTCTTTTATTTAAAAAACAAAATGTTAGGGGCGCCTGGGTGGCTCAGTCGGTTGAGCGGCCGACTTCGGCTCAGGTCACGATCTCACGGTCCATGAGTTCGAGCGCCGCGTCGGGCTCTGTGCTGACAGCTCAGAGCCTGGAGCCTGTTTCAGATTCTGTGTCTCCCTCTCTCTGACCCTCCCCGTTCATGCTCTGTCTCTCTCTGTCTCAAAAATAAATAAACGTTAAAAAAAAAAAAAGTGTTAGAGTTTTGGGTAATTAACAGTGGAAGTATGTTTCCTTCTTGCCTACTCCTACCACCAACCCTCAGCGTCTTCAGTAACTTTACCAGTGAAAGGCAGGCTGGATGTGAAAACTAACTACTTTACTGAAAGAGGTGATGGAGTTTAATTGAGCCTTGAGCAAAAGTTTGCAACTTTGCAAGAGAGACCTTAAAGAGCCCACTGGAAAGTAAAACCCAGGAAAGACTAGGGAACTTTCTGCAACTTTGAATGTATTTACCAGCCCACACACATATTAATCAGAAGAGAGTGGAGGCCACATAGGCTTATAGTATTTTATTTAGCATAACCTCTTCATAAATCATTGGCTCACAAATATGCTATTTAGATACAGAGGATACCCTAGAAAGCTAAGACAAAAAATAAAAATAGGAATTTTAAAAAATGTAGTATATATGTACGTATCTCAGTGGCCACATGCCATTGCGAAAGACAGGTAAGTTTAAGTGGAAGCAAATTACAAAAACACAAACAAAAACTTTAGAACAATAAAACAAAATCCATAGTCACTATAGTATAGAATTGTACTTTTTGACCAAAACTTATAAGACATGCATTAAAACAGGAAAATTGGACATGATTTAAGAAATCTAATCAATAGAATGTAGATGGGTCCAGGTACTGTATTTCATAGGAAAACACTTTAAAACACTGATTGTAAAAACCAAATTATTTTTTTAAAGACTGTGTTCAATGAATGAAAGTAAAATATGATGGTAATCACTTAACAAATAATGTATCATAATAGAGAAATAAACATAATAAGTGAAACCAAATGAAAATCCTGAAGTTGAAAAGTACAATGACCAAATAGAAAAAAAGATAATCTCTAGGTGGACTAGACAGCAAATTTAAAATGACAGAAGATAGAATCAGTAAACTTGAAGATGAACGAATAGATATTATCAAATATGAAGCAATGAGCAATAAAAAATTCTGAATAGATTCTCAGAGACCATACTAAGCATATCAAAAAGAGAGGAGATAAAGGGACAGAAAAATATTTCAAGAAATAATGACTGACAACTACCCACATTTCACACACACACACACACACACACACACACACACACACACACACATACACACACACACGAGATCCACAAGGCTCAACAATACCAAGAATGTTACAGAGGTAACCATGTCTAGACAACTCATAATCAATCTGATGGAAGCTGAGCACAAAAATAAAATCTTGAAAATCCTGAAACCAAGAGCAAATAACACCCAACAGTAACTTAATTCCTACTCACAGGTAGGAATAAAGATCATTAGAAATGAATACAAAGAAAAATATAATATTTCTTTTTTATTTAAAATCATACATTTAAAACAATAATTCTGACATTGTATTTGTGTGTGCACATGTGTATAAGGTATATGAATTGGTATATCACTTAAAACTAACAACACTCTACTGTTGAAAAAATACTGGGTATTTTTCACAAGGATTAGCAAGAAGAGGTGCAATTTTTAAAAATTAAAAAGGTGTAATTATTTTAGGCTATTTTGGCATTCTTTGTAATTTTGAAAATATTGAGCTTTTTCTATGTACTACTAATTAGATTAGTAAAGAAGATGAATCAATTTCACTGTTAACTTACTATATTTACATTTTTTTTACTTCCAAAATTCATTCTGAAGTTACAATGCTGAATATTACGAACTGTCTGAAAAATGGAATTTTTCTTCAGCATAGATGCAGAGGGCTACAAAAATGTCTGACTTACAAATAGACTTTGTTAGCATCAAACTTTTCAGTATCCCTTCAAAGACTAAATAGAAATAACATGCCTTATTAAGAATAGTAACGAGGGGCGCCTGGGTGGCTCCATCCGTTAAGCATCCAACTTCGGCTCAGGTTATAATCTCAGGGTTTGTGGGTTCAAGCCCCGCGTGTGGCTCTGTGCTGACAGCCCAGAGCCTGGAGCCTGCTTCAGATTCTGTGTCTCCCTCTCTCTCTGCTCCTGTCTCTCTCTGCCCCTGTCTCCCCCACTCACACTCTGTCTCTCTCAAAAATAAATAAAACGTTAAAAATTAAAAAAAAAGAATAGTAATGAAAGATGACAGTGAAAAATCCTTTAAATATTAGTTAATATCATTTAAAATTCATATATAGGACAAAAGTAAGGTTATTAGCTCTTTCATATAAATTTAATTTGTAAATGTGGTAGTATAACATTTTTATGGAAGATCAGTGTGCAATCTGCTTTTAAATGCATTTTTCCCTAAAATAAATGAGGACACATGTTGTAAACATGCAATTTTATTGATCATAATGCACTTAAAATGTTTAAAAAGTAACTGTAGTATGAAATATATGCCACACTTTTGGCAATTGACTAAATGATTCGTGTCACTAAATATTAATCTTTTCAATTAAATATATGATACTTTTACAACAGGAGAGTTCTTCATAACTCTTATCTGATGTTTAGGAAGTTAAGTTTATATTACATGGCACATGTTATCATGTCTGAATACAATAGTTGTTGAGAAAGAAATCTAAGTCAAGAACGAGTTACCAAGTGTTGCTAATATTGCTATTTGGGCCTCCTGTAAATTTGAAGTAAGCCAAAGTGTACATGGAATATGACAATGTTTGTAAAGAGCAAAAAGTGGAATATATTTTCATGAGTAATTAGAAACTTGGAGTAAATGGAACTGGATAATATAAGTTTAGATCAAGCCTGTTTTCTTCAGTCATGAGCATGAAGATAGTTCTAATTTTTTAGTATACACTATATAGATGCAAAACAGATCACTTAGGTAAACTCTATGATGCCATGGAGTTTTAAGTTTAAAAGTTTATTTCTTGTAATAATCTTTATTTCTAAAATAGTTATTCCCTCTCTCCCTTCCTCCTTTTCTTTGTTCCTTCCTTCGCTCTTCAATTATTATCATTTGTTAAGTGCCAAGAAGTTTCTCGGTATTGAGCATATAAAAATGAATAAAATATATATCTTGCATGGCTTAAGGAATATAAATAGGTAATTGTAATAATAATATGTGACAGGTGCTATTATGTGTGCGTGTGTGTGTGTGTGTGTGTATGTGTGTGTATCAAGCTCATTGGCAATATAAAAGGCAGTAGTAAACTATTAGTGCAAGGCGGGAGGGGAGAAATATCAATATCACTGAGGTAATATGAAACAGTTGAGTCAAGAGAATGTACAGATTTTCCTTGGTCTAGATAGATGTCCACGGGTATGAATTGAATGTTGGTGAAAATATTTTTATTGTTTCCTATGATGTATTATTTTATAAACTAACAAAACAGAGCTCCTACTATGACATATCTTTCCTTCTATGTAAAATGAACAACACTAGTGAAATTTAGGTGTCAGAAAATATGGTCCCAATTTTAAGTGCAAAATAAGTTGGAAGCAGAAAGAAATCACACAGAAAACTAGAGATGATGTTTTAATAACTGATTAAATTTGAATGAGGAAAAGAGAAAGCATTCTTAGTAACAGAAAACAATAAATGATTATTTTATATTTTATATTATATTAATTAATTAATATTATATTAATATTTTATATTACTCATATATTTTATGGTTTAAAGTGTCTATTGTAAGAGGGATAGATAAGTTATAGAATAACTGAATGAATACATAAGCTTCTATAGACTTTCTTTGTAAACACACTTATCCCACTCAGGGGTGTTACATTAAGTGCCTAAACATATTACTGGGGTTGAATCAATTAGCTTCTTTTCAGCTGAGCTGAGAGGCATGATAGAGAGGGCTTTAGCAACAGGAAATAATTTGATGCCTAGATAACAAAGTAGGTGAAGCAAACAAAAGAAGCTAAACACCATCTTTTTTTTTTTTTTTCTAAACACCATTTTCTGATGATACTTCCCTAACAGTCTCCTGTGGCATCCTTACCCATTGATACTCCTTGCACCAATTGTCATCTTGAGCTAAAGTAATCAATGAACTTGCATATTAATACTTCAACCACATTTTGCAGAATGAAAAGAAAAAAAAAGAAAGAAAGAAAAAACCTCCTTCAAGCTTCTTCAATTATTTAGTCTCAGATACAATCATTTATTGTTTTTCAAGTTTGAGAATCTTTTCATATTATAAAACCTTACTTTCATAAAAAATCTTATAGAGCACTTCAGAATTTGAGTTATTTGTATGTGTACTCTTATTTGAAATTTATTTTAAAAAGTACAAATTAGGTCATGCCCTACAAACTCTCCATTCTTTCGTTTAGAATTGTTTTAATGAATAGTTGAATATAATATACTGCACACATTTAAAACCCGAGATTTAATAAGTTTTGTCCTATTTACTTGCCCTGCAAACCATCACCATAATCACAACAATGGACACATCTTTAACAACCAAAACTTTCTCTGTGCCCTTGGTAATCTCTCCCTCCCTCTCTCTCTCATCTCTAGGCAACTGGTTATCTTCTTTCTAGCATTACTGTTAAAACATCTCTTTAAAATAAGTGAAGGAACTTGGCAAAGACCAACATAGCCTATATACAGTGGAATAAAATCTTGAATGATATTCTGATTTTTAAAGTAGTATTATTTTCATTATTTCATAACTTTTCATTACAGTATTTTATTACTCACAGGTAAATAACAAAAACTCTCCTGAGAATTGTTGCATGAGAACAAACGGTAATCTTTGGAATGTTGTAAAGTTTCTTACTAAGGAACACAGTTCTGTGAGCAATGATGACCCAGTGAACTAAATTTACAAATGTGAAACTGCAGCACTCAAGGAGATTGCTTATGTTCCTGCATTTGAATGTATTCCCAACCTTTTTTTTTTTTTCCCTCAAACCCATCTGATACTTCTTGACTGACTCACAGTTGATGATCTTGCTTCAAAACTCAAATAGAAAACAAAGGTAGGCAGACTTATTTGAAACTCCTTCATCTTTATTCTCCATATATCTACACAATGAACGTGTAATTGTATTTTTGCCTTTTCTCCTCTAATCATGGATAAGATGGCCCTTCTTCAATCAAAAGCCACATTTTCCTTTCTTACTTTAGATCTGTGTCTAGTCACATATTCAAGGATGTCATTCCTAAAATTAACTTCTCATTTTCTTTTAACATAGTGGTTTTCAATCCCCCCCCTCACGAATTCCTCTCTCTCCTGAGTACTTCCATTGTATCTCATTTTTGTATTCTTTTGCTCTAGTGTTTTTATCATTTAACAAACCCCTTCCTTAACTGCCTTTCAGCTAGCACTTACCTTTTGAAAATATTTTGCATTTTGAAAGAGAGAATCATGCTTTTATCCACACTTAAGGAATCAATATATAAATAACAAACTCTTTTCAGCTCAGTGTCACTTTAATGTCATTGTTTTTTTTTTTTTTTTTCATTTTTAAATACAGTTTGAGGAAGTGGAATAAAAACATTTTATTTATTCAGGAAAAAAATACTACACTCTGTGAAATAAAACAGAAATTAGTGCTCTTGGTTTTTCACATCTAGACACCTTGAGAATCTTATCTGTATAAGACCTACAAGTTGCTCCGTGTCGCTAGAGTAAATCTGTGATGCTTGTCTTCCTTACCAACTGCAGATATAACTGTTAACTGGACAGTCTAAGAGTCATATCTTATTCCTAAAGTACTTAACCAGAAAAATAGCAACACAGCAGTGAGATGATATATGTCTTTGTGGTTTATTCAGGAAACTTAATTGATAGAAAAGGGTCACAGATGGACATATATCTCCATTGCTATTCATCTGCATTCTGAGTAGGATGGCCACAGGGAACTGATTAGTGTCAAGGCAATCCCCAGTGACTTACTGCTCTGTTACCTCTCTCCTTCTAGGAAGTTAATATACCAATCAGCCCTTGTTCACAAACTGATCTTTAAGAGATAGTTGGCAGGTTGGAATGTGTGGTGTCAGTAACAAGAACAACAAGATCCCTTTTATGTGTTATCTTTCTCAGGGCAAGCAGGGACATCATATAACTTCCCTTTACAAATCACCTGTGATGCAAACCTAGGGCAAATGCTATTATCTTTGATAATTTGATAAAAACTGAGGTACTGAGATAGCAAGTGAGAACCCCAAGGTCAACCTAATGATGAACATGTGGAGTGCTCCTTAATTCTAATACCTTGTTTTGTGCACTCTCCATATAGCAACTGGGAGGATCTTATCAAAACATAAATTAAATTATGTCACTCCTTGTAAATGACTTCCCGCCTGAATTCTAAACTCTACTCCATGAACTATGAGACTTTGCCTAAATTGGTCTCTGCCTGCTTTCCCACTCATCTTATAGCTCATATTCATTCCACTCAGAGCTCCATGCCTTCCAAATTTTCCTCAATTTAATTACATACAGAAAAAGATAATTTTTTTCTTGTCACACTGAGGTAAAGAAACTCCTCATGATCTGGGCCCAGCTGCCTTGAGCACTGGGACACTGATATCTCTGCACATCCGTAAGCCATTGTGCTACATGCAATTGTGACTTGGTCCAGTTGGGAAGTTCTGCTATATTCTCACTGCCCTACTTTCTATTCCTCAAATGTGCTCAGCTTATTCTCCTGGTGAAAGTATTTGCATCTGCTCTCTCCTCTGAGTTGCATGCTTATTTTCTAGATCCCTGCATTGAGCTCTATTAATTCAAGTCTCAGGTCAAATATCAACTTGACAGAGATTTGTCTGATCCTCAATCTAAAGCAAGACTTTAGTCAGTCTCTGCCACACAGCCCAACCTGCCTTATTTTCTTCCTAGTGCTTATGGCTACCTGAGTTTATCTTTGTTTCTTCATTTGTTATCTTTGTGTCTCCTATAGAAAGATGAAAGATGGAACTTAGTTTATCTTGTTCACTGCAATGGTTTCAGTTTCTATTACACTTCCTGGTATGCAAAAGGGGCTAAGCATTTGTTGAACATACTGAATAAATTTTAGGCTTTCCAGAACTCCTGTGTTGGAATAATATTTCTAATTTTTACAGCAAAGAATGCCAGAAAAATGGTATACATACCCATTGGTCCTCCGTTGTGTTCCAATAGGAATGGATTATTCCTATTCATCTCTGCATTGAGATGGGCTTATTTTATGTGCCATAGTATCATAAATCATAAAGGTCTCACTGTGAATACATGGATAAATCCATCTTTCTGTGGAAAATGAATGTCTCAACTCCACAAGACAAATCCAAAACTCTTTCTGAAGATTTAAACACTTCCTAAAAGGCAGAATTTTCACAAACTTCCTTGTTAGGTTACTTGACTACAGTAAGGAGTTTCACCTTTCCTCAGCATCTCTTACTACTTTCATCTTTAAGCACATACCAAGCATTTATATCAACATTATATAGGCTTTACAGGAACATAACTATAGTGAGAGCCTAGATTCTTATGTGCTAACCTTGGCTTTGTTCAGTCACATTGGGAAACAAGAACATTCCTTCTCATCACCCCTCAGGGTACTCAGCTTTAAATTTAGTAATTAATGTAGGCAGGAATTCTGTGACAAAAATTTAGATATACAGATATTAATGTTTTGTAGATAGAAACAAATGTAGTGTTACTCAAGTGCAAGTAATCATTTTCTTAAATAAAACAGCTGAATGTTTCCCTTTCTGCTGTGATTCTAGCTAATTTTGTGGTACAATTTTTTTAAATTTTATTTTGTTTATCAGTGTCATGTGTTGAGATATAGTTTGCTTTCCAAAATGTTCAGAATAGCTAAGGATTTCACAAAATCTTAACTTCAAAGTATTTGTCAAAGTATTTCATGTGAATTAATGAGAAAGTCAAATAGTGTTAATAAGAAAGGCTTAATAACACAAAGCATCGGTCCCTTATTGATAAACTTCCATAGACTTGACTCTTCTATGATGTTATGTCATTTTCTAATAGGCAAACACAGCTCTTTTGTTCTTCAGTTCATATTCCTAATTAATATTTGTATGTGCCTATGTTTTGATCAACTAGTTGAGAAAAAAAAAAAAACAAAAAAACAAAACATGTCAGTCCTATTCCAGCTCAGGCATTTGCCATCAGAATGATATAGGGATGCTTATTTAAACTTATTCTACATCAGCTTCCTCATCTGTGAATGGGGTAGAATTTTAACTGTGTGTTGGTGACAAAATAACATACTTTTAAAGATTTATTGTAAATTATAAATTTACTACTTCTCAAATTAGAATTAAACAGCACAGTTTCTCTGTGTTCTCTCTTCAGCTACCACTCTAGGAACAATAATGGTAAAACTTAAATGTATGGCTTATTCTCCTATTTAAATGGAGCATGATATATGCAAGAAGAGGGGGTGATATCAAAATCACCATGCTGACTTCCAAAATATAAATGCAGTACCTGGGTGGCTCAGTCAGTTAAGTACCTGATTTCACCTCAGGTCACGATCTCACAGTTTGAGAGCTCGAGTCCCGCATGGGGTGAACTCGTGCCCCACTTAGGGTGAGCATGAGCCCCACTTCAGGTGAGCTCAAGCCCTGCTTCAGGTAAACACAAACTCCACTTTGGGTGAGGCCCACATCTCTCCTTCTCTCTACCTCTCTCTCTGTCCCTTGTAAGATTCTCTCTCTCTTTCTCTCTGCCCTCACTCACTTTACCCTCTATATCAATAAAAGAAAAATACAATACAATAAAATACAAAGGTACAAGGTGAACCCAGAGAGATTTTGAAACAATTATTCTATGGCAAGGATAAGACATCTCTCTACTCAAAAAAAAAAAAAAGTTCTTATAGTTATGTTGATCACTTTTTAATTGGCATACAGTAGGTTGCTGTTAATTTTGGCCACCATGCTTTCATGTGGTTTCTTAACTACATCCTAAATTATACTAAAGTCATTAGCTATCCTAAAGGGTCACAAATATTTTTACAGAACTATATTTCTATGTAAGCTTTCAGATTATATTACCTTAAAATATGCTCTATATTTTTTAATGAAATAGCCAAATCATTATTTTTGAGAAGAAATATGAGTCACATTGACATATCATTTACATTTTTAAATGCATGCCCAGTTGATTAAATTTCCAAATTTTCTACTGCTAAGGACTTGTTTTGAAATAAATTTAATTATTCCATCAATAAAGCAATGGGGAAGGGGGTTGTTTTAATGGGTCTAGTGTTTATTCAATAACTTTTAGTTTATATTACTTTTAATTTTGCTAATTGAAGGTCCTGAGGACAAATACATTCATCTTGCCATATGCTACTTCTGCATATTCCTCTTCATAGACAAACTTCTAGGCTTGGTCACCATGAAACACCAATTAATAATAGAAAGTAAAAGATATCTTTTCAGCAGGTAGGATATTTAACTCTTTAGGAGTTAAAAAAAATTAGTGTGATTAGATTTCCAATTAAATGATAAGTTATTTAAGAAGTGACCATGTGTCTTTTAGTTACTTTAATCTTTCCTCCATGAGTATCCAATGCTGTATAATGAAAGGGAATATGTAGGATCTTAGTTTTCACTTAGAGATCACTGTCTCATTCAACTTCCAATATTCTTGCTGGCAATCCAAAAAATGAAACAGCACCTAGTCTATGAAAATCCTGTTCAGCTTTGTGACTCTAATAAAAATAGTTTAAAGAAGAGAGGCAACGTGGCCTCAGAGGATAACAAAATTGCACTGTATGGAAGCTAAAGTAAAGAAATGGCAGAGGCAGTGATATTTTAAAAAAAAACAGGAATTAAAGGAGGAGCAGAAAGAAGCTTAATTTAATTTTTATGGTTACTTCTGCTGAAGGAAAATGATTCTAAATAGCCTGGATATAGATGTGCCTTTTTAGGTCCCCAGTGTCTGACAGTGACTTATAGAGTATTTGACACAGAATATACCCTTTATAAAATATTTTAGAATAAAAAAATGATTCAAAATATGTATTGATTAACCCTTCTGTAGGTGAGTTGTAAAATCTTTGCTTCTTGTCATGTAGTTAGTTGGTGGGAAAAGTGAGTCATCAATACTCTTCCTAATGAACATTTTTCTCAATCTCATTGTTTCTCTTAAGGAATAAATATAATTTGCCAATTTTAGAAATCACACACCAGCTATTTATGAGAATTTTTTTTTCAAAAATCAGTCATTTGATGAATGAAAACCAACTTTTTATATTTTAATAAGTTACAGTTATACAGAACATATATACTATGATATGCTGGGTTATCCCTTATGAAATCTTTAGCTGTTGATATTTATGCTGTCTGGCCATTAAGATGTAATTTAGTCAATAGTACTCAGCATTGACAAGCTCAGGCAAAAATAAAATTCCTTTGAATGATTTGGTATTATTTCATATCATGTCATGAAGTTAAAAATACTGTCACCTTCTTCACAGAGGGGTATGTGTGTGTGTATGTGTTTAACCCATTTACCAATAATGGGGATACAATTAATATTCTTAGTTATTGTCATATGCCAGCCAGGCATCAGGCACTGTGGGTATCAAAGTCAGATATTAAATGAATGTGGCACTTTCACAGGAGATGTAATTTAGATTCAAGTCTAATACTTGAAATTGTGGAGATGAACCAGATTTTGTAGACAAAGCTCTTTTTCTCTATTTTTAGTTATTTGAGATCAGTACCATTCACTTGATTTCTAGATTAGAGTGAAAATGTCTGCTGCTGTCAGTCCTTCAGCAGTACAAAGAGAAGACTGTCAGTAGCAATGAAGATACCATAGACAGTTTGGAAAAGAAGCCCTTCAAGACTAATTCTCTCTGTAGGAAGAAGGGGTTATCAGGCCTGTACACCAGTACTTTGTCAGGACAATTTCTCAAAACTGCATCAAATGGAATCCATCCCCCAAAGAAAGCTCTGTTTAAGAAATATTTGAAGTAATGTTAGTAAAATTCTAAGCAAATTGTGTTGACAATTACAAAAAAAACAAACAAAAGACAAAAAAAAAAAAAAAAACCCTAATTACTTATACTAGAGAATACCTACTAGTTAAGAGAGTTCTAAGAAATTTATCATGAAGTTATAGGAAATAAGGACACTAAACATCCATAAGGTTACATGAAAGCTAAACTCTCCTGCATGTTTATGTTGCCCTAATTTCCCTAATGTGTCCACTGACAGAATTTATGATGTTCAGATTGACATTTTTTAATGTTCTTATATCACCCCTTTGCCAACTTTTATTATAAAGTCTTAAAAGTATATTCTATATGGTTAGAATTTATGTGTTTCAATTATCAGCAGACAAAATTGGCCACTCTTTCTAGCTTAGCTAAAATATGTAACTGCTGTTGTAAAACTGGACTCATAAATAGATTTTGATGTTTTCAAATTCAATGTTGTTATTCACTGAGTGGAAATAGCACTGTACTGGTCATCAAAATCCACAAATTATGATCCTGAATCTCTTGTGAGTTATATGACTTTGAGCAAGTAATTTATTTCAGCTTCCTGGGATTCAATTTATTAGTGTATTCAGCCAGAGAGAGAAAGGGACAGAAAGAAAAAGATGAGAGAAATTTGAAACAAATGACATTTTTGGTTCTCTTTAATATTTTTATTCAATTTTTTAGAGGAAGTTTTCATACTACATACACTTCTCATTTCAGATGAGAATAGGGTATCCATATGACACAATAACCCATCTCACCCAAGATATGCTTGTGTTCTTGTAAAATTATTAGTGCTATCTACTTTTACTATTAAAAATGTCTCAGCTTGGATGGCAAATTCTATGCTAATCTTAAGTTTGTACACTTTTATGAGATATTTCCTTCAGCATGCAAATAAGGCCAAATAGCAATTAATCTAAAATAATATAAGTACTTTTAACTGTGCTCTAAAAACATCATTAGAATATAGTTTTTGGAAACTTGTGGATTTTATAAAATGAAGACATTTTATACATAATTTATATCCATATATTGATGGCTAATGTTTCTATGTTAGTAACAGAGAATAATGGAACCAAGTAAGTAGACATCATGAACCTTCCCACTGTTGTTGTTGTTTTTTTTTTTTTAACGTTTATTTATTTTTGAGACAGAGAGAGAGCATGAACGGGGGAGGGTCAGAGAGAGGGAGACACAGAATCTGAAACAGGCTCCAGGCTCTGAGCTGTCAGCACAGAGCCCAACGACGCGGGGCTCGAACTCAAGGACCGCGAGATCATGACCTGAGCCGAAGTCAGCCGCCTACAACTGAGCCACCCAGGCGCCCCCCCCACCCCACTGTTTTTTTAAAAGTCTCCATAATTGGGAGAAGGGGTCTGCCATTTGTTGTTATGGCCCTAGATTTAAAAGATCTAGATTGTGGTCCCCAACTTCCAGTCATTATCCTATATGTTCTTTTTATTTTTTCTTTTAAAATTATTGATTTATTTTGAGAGAAAGAGAGCAGGGGAGGGGCAGAGAGAGGGCAATAAAGAGAATCCCCAGCAGGTTCTGTGTGGTCAGCGTAGAGCCTGGTGAAAGGCTTGAACTCATGAACTGTGAGATCATGACCTTGCCCAAAATCAAGAGCCAGATGCTTAACCAACTGAGCCACCCAGGTGCTCTGTTCTTTTACTTTTTTTTTTTTTTTAATGGGAAATCTCAACATACTTAGAGATAGAATTTTGTAATGAATTTCTACATATCCACTACCTCCCTTCAACAATTGTCAAACATTTTACAAACTGTTTTATTTATGTATTCCTCTTCCTCCTCATGTCTTTGATTTTGCTGCAGCATTTTAAGGAAAGTCCTAGACATGATATAATCTTATCCATAAATTCTTTAATGCATACCTCTAATAAAGATACCTTTATCTCCAAAACTCATGAGACTGTAAAATGAAATCCTGCAATAAATTTTGTGCAATTTCAATTTGCTACATAGAGGGTTTTTTTTGTTTGTTTGTTTTTGGTTTTTTTTCTGTTTTTTTTTTTCCTCCATGAAAGTCTCTTACCAAAATCTAGAGAAAAATTCTTTGCAGAACACCATTTATTCAAATGTTCCTATTTTAATCTCTGTAATGTGAACAGAAACCAAATATTAAGGCAGTTTTATTTTATCTTGATTAGGAATAAGAGGATATGTGATCTTATGCTTAAATTGTTGTTTCTAAACTGACTTTGCTCCATTATTCTTTTTAAAGTCTGTCTCAGACACACATTTATTAATAAAACTTTTTGTCTCATATAAATCTTGTCCAGATGTCCTTTCACCATATTAACACATACGCTTTTTTATTTATAAAAATCTTTCACATATGTTATCATCTTTAATCTTAAGCATCACTCTGTAAGGTACGTATTGTTTCCTTGTTTCATAAATGGTGAAAACTAAAACTAAGAGTTCCACTTCTAGGATGTCAACATAGGACTTCTAAAGACCCACTCACTGGCCAAAGAAGCAAAGCCAGTACAAACTATTAACAAAATCTACCATTTATGTTCTTCTAAAAATTGTCCTAAGGACATGTAGCAAATAAAGACACACTTATTCAAGAAAAACTTCTAAAGCTCAGTAAAGAGAACAAGATTCTTCAGCATTTAAGCTATGACCTCTCCCTGTGCCACATGCAGTTCAGCTTGGCACAGCTGCACCCGGCTTCTGGGTGGGTGTGACCAAAGGATTGGCCTTTCGCTCCCCTCAGCTCTAAGTAGCCTCACCCTATATTACAAAGAGGGAAAGAATGTCAGTATTCTCATCTCCTTCAACTCCACATTAAAAAGGTTAAATTCCTGGTGGGTACAACTAAGAGGTCAGAGGTTTCCTCTATCACCTAGATCCTACAAATACGATGTAGGCTCTACCCCAGGTGAGACAAGCTGAGAAATATGAGGCCTTGATAACCTTTATCTCAACTTGTTCTGGAGTGGAAGTCCCATCAAGGAATGAGAAAACCAGAGACTACTGGCCTTATCAGTATTCACAGTATTAGTAATGAATGACTCAGAAAATTATTCTCAGAGAGAAAAAGTCCATAAAAAAGAGAGCTCAAAAATTCTCTTCAAAGGACCTGCCTTTACTAGAAACAGAGTGTGATGATGGTGAAGACTAATAGCACTTTCAAAACCAATAGCTCTTCTTAATTAAGAGCAATAAACTAAACCATAGTCTAGCTAGCTCCCAGAGAGAACCAGAGAAAGAGACAGCTATGAAAAAACATGCTGGGGCTCAAAAAAAACAAAAAACAAAAAAACAAAACTCAAAGACCTCAAAAATTGCCTTTGCCCAAATTTAGTTGGATCAGACCGCTGAGAAATTTTGCCCCAGGGCATTGTCAAAACCAGTAGAGCATTTGGCTGCTAATTAGTAGAGCCTCACCCATGGGGTGCAATACCAAATGAGACAGACAACAGAGAGATCAAGGAAAAATAGTCAAAGAGAATTCTGGTAAAATCACAAGGAACCCAAATCTGAGCCCCTGATGAGCATGACCAAAGGCTTCACAACATGGGGAAGGTACACTTCACTAAAATAGCCTGGCCAGGTTACTAAATAAGCAAACAAACAGACAATAAAAAGAAGCCCTGCAGAGGTGAGGTAGGGAATTAGTATCCAGAAACTTTACAAGATATTACTTTAATGTTAAATTTTTGATTAAGTAAGGACACTTGCAGACAAACAGGAACATGTGACCTATACACAGGACAAATATAAAGACAGCACAAACATATTGTGACTGGAACCAGATGTCAGATTTAACAGAGAGTTCAAAGTCATTATAAATTTGGACAAATGTGGCTACAAATGTAAAGAAAGATATGAAGATAGTGTATAATCAAATAGAGAATGTGAATGAAGATACAGGATTTATGAAAAAGAACCAAATGGAAATTCTGGGGTTGACAATAAGACAACTGAAATGAAAAATCCACTAGAGGGGCTCAAGACTAGATTTAACTGTCAGAAGAAAGAATCAGTGAACTGTAAGATAGATCCATAGGAAATGCAATTTGAAAAACAGAGAAAATAGAATGCAAGAAAAGTGAACAGAACCTCAGAGAAATGTGAGATACCAAGATATACATAATGGTAGCACTAGGAGATGTGAAAGAGAAAGGAGAAAAAAATCTCCAAGAAAATAATGGCTTAAAACTCCCCAAATTTGCTAGAAAACATTCATCTGTACACACAGAAGTGTAATGAGTTCCAAGTACAATAGATGGAAAGTGATCCACCCATATGCAAATCACTTAAAAATTGCTGACAGCCAAAGATAGAAAATCGTGAAAGCAGCAAAGCTACTCCTCCTGTATAAGAGAAACACAGTAAGGTTAACTGCTGACTTCACTTCAGCAACAGTGGAGTCTGGAAGGCAGTGTGAGGACATATTCAAAATATTGAAAGCTAAGATTAAGGGAATTTGTGACTTGCCTAGCTCACAATGAAACTATGAAAGTTTAGAAATGGAAATCGAACCTAGATTTACTTTATCTAAATCAATGAGTTTGGTATTGAGCAATGTGTTTCTGATCTCAATAGGAATAAAATTTACTTGAGGTACTTGTTTAAAATGTAGATGTCTGGACTACCACCTTATGATTCTTATCCTAAAGATTTGGAGTGGGATCCAGGAATCTGCATTTTAATGCTTTCCAGAAGTAAGTGTGATGTGGGTGGTCTCAGAATCACAGTACAAAATACATGAAGATCACAAACAAAAGAGTGAGCAATAGCTTCACAGATAAGTATGCAAATCCTCATTCATCATTTCTTACCTACTTAATCAGGGCAGGGTGTGTAGGCTCTCAGAGTTCTAATGGTGTTTTTGTGAATAGTAACTTGTAGGGTTATGGTGAGAATCAAGTTAATGTATATGAAGTTCACTCCCAAATCTACTGGGTCCTTTATGTTCTCCTATTCCCTACGTTGTTGCTCGTTACACTCTATTGTCATTCCCCTTTTCTGATGTTACAATCTAAAACCATAATTATTTCCAACTCAAAATTATAATTTGTCCTTCTAGTAGTGTATCTATGCTTGAGAAATACTTTTGAATTAATACTGCCTACTTAGATTATTGACATGAGAAAAATAGACATCAAATCTGGTCAAAAATACAATTGTTTTCCAGTGAAAATATTTTTGTAGAAATACAAATGCTTGGTTTGTTCTTTTAATAAAGGCAATAATATTGGCTTAAGCTTATATTAGCCAATTAATGAATAATATCATTTGTGTGTTATTATGAAAACAGAAGAGCAATCAAATATCTTCCATACTCTTTCTTATATTTGAGGAGTGTCCTGTTGCTACAGATATGTGCACGTGTGTGTGTGCAGAAGA
This sequence comes from Panthera leo, assembly GCF_018350215.1. Lineage (NCBI taxonomy): Eukaryota > Metazoa > Chordata > Mammalia > Carnivora > Felidae > Panthera > Panthera leo. Next base: position 36,277,067 of record NC_056688.1, on the reverse strand, counting down.
GCAGACATCCTTAAACACTATGATGAGCATATTTCACATGATTTATCTTGGATCACAAAAGAATGTGACCATCAATATAATCAAAGTTCTTTAATAAGGAGGGAATCTCCTAATATATATTGCTTTCATGGAATAATCCCTACTGACAACATATACTGAACCTTCAGGCCACACCATGTGTGGTAGACAGACTCTGAAGCTGGTGCCCCTTATCCCGCATCCTGACGTTCATCACACTCTATGTGATTCTCTCTGCTCTTGGGTATATATGGAATCTGCGAGCTTCTAAGCAAAAGGCTGTGACAAAGGCGGTAGGATGTAAGTGATTACATGTACTTTATGTTATTATATCATGTAAGGTATTAGCACTAATTTTTCTGGAGTATCTGTTTCTCCTTTTTACTTTTTACGATGGGAGGGGGATTTAACAAGCAACTTCACATAGCTTCTAGGAGCTGAGAAAAGCCTATGGATGATGGTCATCAAGAAACTGAAGCCTATATTCCTAAAACCACAAGAAAATGAATTCTGCCAAAACTTGAGAGAACTTGGGAGATTTTTTATCAGGTGAGCCTTAGATGAAACCAAATCTATAGCTATAACACTATTTGCATAAGATCCAACTAAGCTATGCCACTTCCTGACCCACAGACACTGATCAAATACATATGTGTTATTTTAAGCTGCTAATTCTGTGGCAATTTCTTATCCAGCATTTGAAATTTAATATACTATATTCATTTGTTTTATATCCCTTCTCCTTATTTGATTACATGTTCTTAGGAGACTAGATCATGTCTTCTATGTTAGGATTTACTTTTTTTTAAAAAAAGGTTTTCAAAGTAGAACTTCAAGATAACCTTCACCAATACATAGTATACTAATATACATATATACATACTAATATGTATACTATTTTGTTATTTTCCAACTGCTTTAATATGCATTTTCTTATATAATACACATATTTTGTGGCAAATGCAAAAAGATACTATATCCATGAGACAGAGAGGTCTGTCCCCACTAGGAGTGTCCCCACGAAAGCCTTATAGGAAGTAAATCATGATGATAACAAAAGCAAGTGAGTCAAGTCAGTATCTTCTGTTATTCATGGTGAGCCTTGGAACATACCTGAGTTTATTCATTTCCTTATTAAAACACCCCTTGCTTTCACCCTGTAAGTGGGACAATATTTGTGTTTGTACCAGAATCTGTGCTCATGAATCACATTTGAAAGATTTTTTTTTTTTTTTTGAGGCTAGTTGAGACACAATGTTACATTAGTTTCAGGCATATGACATAGTGATTCAACAAGATTATATGTTATGTTATGTTCACCACCAGGGTACCAACCATCTGTCACCATACAACACTATCATTGACTATTTTCCTTATGTTGTGCCTTTTATTCCCATGCTTATTCTTTCCATAACTGTAAACATGTGTCTCCCACTCCCTTCATCTATTTTGCCAATCCTACCACACACCTCCCTGCTAGCAACCATCAGTCTGTTTTCTGTATTTATTATAAGTCCGATTTTGCCTTTTATATTTTTTTAGAGTCCATATGTGAGTGAAATCATATATTTGTCTTTCTCAGTCTGATTTATTTCACTTACCATAATGTCCTAGGTCCATCTATGTTGTTACATATATGCTACAATCTTGGCGTGCCTGGGTGGTTCAGTCAGTTAAGCATCTGACTTTGGCTCAGGTCGTGATCTCAGAGCTCATGAGTTCAAGCCCCACGTTGGGCTTGTGCTGACAGCTTGGAACCTGGAGCTTCCTTCAGATTCTGTGTCTCCCTCTCTCTGTCTCTCTGCCCTGCCCTCACTTGCTCTGTCTCTCTCTCTCTCTCAAAAATAAAAACATTTTAAAAAATTTAAAAAAAAGAAGCAAATACCATGGTCTCACTCTTTTCATGGCTGCATAATATTCCATTATGTGTGTGAAGACCACTTTTCCTTCTCCATTCATCGAATGATGATGGATACTTAAGATGCTTCCATATCTTAGCTATTGTAAATAATGCTGCAATAAACAGAGTGGTGAATATATCTTTTTGAATTAGCGTTTTAATTTTCTTTGGGTAACATACCCAGTAGTGGAAGTAGTGGATCATTTGGTATTTCTATTTTTAATTTTTTGAGGAACCTCCATAATGTTTTTCACATTGGTTGTACCAATTTACATTCCCACCAACAGTACACAAGGTTCCTTTTTCTCCACACCCTCGACAACACTTATTTCTTGTCTTTTTATTTTAGCCATTCTTTTATTATTTTAGCCATGTATAAAGTGATATCTCATTGTTGTTTTAATTTGCATTTTCCTGATAATTAGTGATGTTAAATATCTTTTCATGTGTCTGTTGGCCATCTGTATGTCTTCTCTGGAAAAATGTTTACTCAGGTTCTCTGCCCATTTTTAAACTGAATTGTATTATGATGTTGAGTGGTATAAGTTCTTTATATATTTTGGATATTAGCCCCTTACCAGATATATCATTTGCAAATATCTTCTCTCTCCCATTCAGTAGGTTGTTTATTTAATTTTGTTGATATTTTTCTTCACCGTACAAAAGCTTTTTTTTTTTTTTATGACTTGGTATCGCATTTTGGTAAGTGAGCATATTTTGTAACATGTAAATAATTCACTGTGCTATGTAATGAGCCACTTGCAGACTTTATGATTTGTAGGTGGCCCTTTAAGACATCCAGGTAGGACAGTCTCTATATTCCTGAGAGAGGCTGTAAGTCAGTGTGTTGGGTCAGCATGATGCCATTTTAAAGAATGTTTGCATGATCTGTGGACTTCTTATGGCTTACATAAAAAAAGAAAAAAAAAAAAAGTCTGGCACACAGCAGGTGAGAGTAAATTTCCTTTACTCTGATGTTGCTGAAGTTCCAGGGCAGTTAGGGACAAAAACTGAGAGTAAATATCTTATGTGATAAAAGAAAGTCGTAGAGACCTTTCCAACTTTTCTAGGTTTTATTGCTACTATTTGTGACTTATATCTAAAACAAAAGAGCTTCAACTAGGTGCTTTGGGCTAATTCAATCTTGTCCTATCAGGGTATTTTAAATAACCTGATTTTTTTTTTTGTAACATTTTCTAAAACATATGTAAGCAAAAAGGCATATTGTAGTTTAATGCCAGTTTTTAATATGGCAACAAGTTCTTCAGGTTCATTGATTCAGTCATTCGGTACTAGTTTTTGAGTACTTACTATGAACCATAATTGGTAGATGGAACGTAATAACGGGGAAAATGAGTGCACAACATCATGTGTCAGACTTTGAACCCTAGGCTTCCTCTGTGAGGGGTAATTTTTTCCTGATCCATTACACATGCTAACTATGCTTAGTAAGATGTATTTTCTGTTTGTAATGGAAATAACATCTCCTGAGACAGTCAAATGTAATAATAACTAGACCACAAAGGTTAAACACACAGGGAAACAAATAGAAAAAATTTTTTAATTAAATTTCTCTGTCCAATTTTTGGTATCACATCCCTCTCCTGCAACAAAATTTCTCTTACTTTGTGTCTTCTCAATTTCCAGAGCATAAACTTAAAGTTCATAAAAAATTGAAAGTCAAGAAAAATATCAAATCCTTTAGATTTGCCTTTATGTAAACATGAAGAAATTTGGCATAATGTAGCTAACACAACATGCCTTTGAACCATTTTGGAAGTTGTCACCTAGCTGTCCTTGAAGGAAGGTCTGGAGCTGCTCAGCCAATATAAGCCGGGTGCCTCTGAGCCAGCTTGGCAGCTATAAATGATAATTGTACTCTGCCTTGTACCACTTTGTTTTTGAAAATCAAAGTAGTTTTCCTTGTTTTCAAATGAAGGATACATGCTGAGAAAAAGCTGTGAAAAAGTCAGGGCTGTTTCAAGATGTTTTGGGCGCCTAAACAGATAAATGAAGAGAAAGGGAAGAGAACTATAAGAACATGGAGTAAAAATGAGACAAATCATGAGAATCTGCTCAAAGAAAGAAATATTGAAGTAACAGCAGCAGGAAGAACAGAACCTAGGTCTCCCACACGTTCACTCTGGCCCAGCTCCAGCCAGAGACAGTGAGCACCTTTGATATAAAGTTTTGAGGGTAAAAATGAAAGTGAGGAGAATATCAATAATTCAATAGTGTGTAGAGCCAAAGGAGAAAGTTAAAAACAAAAACAGAAAAAAACCAACAATACTTATTCTGCCTTCACCTACCACAAAGGCTATTGTAGATGAGAAATTCTGAAGAGACCTCTTTAAATGGGGGGAAAAATGGGAGAAAGGAACCTAACATGGAGTTGGAGTACCATCTGTGTGGTACAGAGTTCCAAATGCATTCTATTATTTAATTTCCCAGACAATTCTGAACCGCAGTTACTCCCCCCTGCCACCAATTTTTGTATAGAAAAGTGAGGGTCAGGAGATTTTCATTTGTCTTAGTACAATTACTGTGGTAGGAATAGTCAGTATTGAAACTGATTCATTTTTCCTGCCATCTTTACTAAAAAGGTACACCCACTGACACAAAAAATACATATTTAAAAATAGCACAGGGTCATGAATATCAAGCCCTAGATTGTTGGAAACTCCATGCGCTAGGCAGACTAAGGATAAGAAAGTTTAATATAGGCTGGAATCATAATACAAAGTATTCATGAATGAGTAAGTAACATGGACTGATACCAGTCTGGAGGGAGACCAAGTGAGTTCTAGTGTAACTAAAAGAGAAACTGGTAAGTCATGTAAGTTTTGATGAGACCGCATGAATTGTGATATTTCACATTTTGAAACCAAGAAATTAAAATTTACCACAGCTAATAAAAGTGGTATACCTTTTCCACCAATACAATCCAGAAATTATTTCACCCATTCATAAGTTGCACTTCTCTTGGGCACCTACTGTGTGACAAAACTATGTTAGCCAACTAGAGTGTAACCATGATTAAGGACTGAGAATGACTATTCTAGCCATGAAACAACACATTATCTAGGGAGATGAGTATAAAACTTAACTATTATGAAATGTGTTTAATATAATATTAGGAATGTAAGGGACAGAAGCAGGAAAAGGTTTACCCTAAGCCCAGGAGGCTGACCTAAATAAGGATCAAATACATGTGGTTTGCTATATTCTTTAAGGGTCTCATGATTGCCTGTATATTTCACCAATAGTTAATATTGAACTGAATGGTAAACAACAGAGCAATCTTGGAAAAGTACTTTTATAAGTAGAAAGTCAAAGAAACTTTTGTAATCTGATACTCCTTGCATGGCCCCTTCTCTTTGACTACTAAGCATATAACCACCAGCCTCGCACAGCAAAAAAACACAGCTCTTTCTGCCCACATGTCCTATCCCCATGCTACTTAAATAAACTTACTAAATTGAACCCCAAACATCTCAAGAATTCTTTCTTGACTGTTACACTCTATGTCCCCACATCAAGATTACCAAGAAGAAGCATTAACTAATTTGTAGGAAGTTAGGGACAGTTTTATGAGAAAATTTATAGATATTAGATATTTATAAAGATTTTTAAGAGAGAAACTAAATTTCAGTCAAATTAAGATGACGGGGAATACCATTCTTGATAAAGATGATTTAAGGAGGAAATTGGGGAATTCCTAGTGAAAAATACAAATGTGATTTTATCCTTCCTCTGCCACTTAGTCATTTTGAAACCTTGGATAGTTTCTTAACTTCTTTGAACTTCAATAGTCTCATCTATTAAATTCTTATAATAAAATCCTCTACATAAGATGATTACGGGAAATAACCAGAGTAACTCACTAGGAAACCCAGTCTGAAATGTGATGATTATATTTTCCCCCATACATATTACCTCCCATGCATCTGATGTCCTGTGAGTCTAACCTTCAACATTGTTTGAGAAAGGAAAAACCTATTCTCCTAAAAGTTATTTGAAAAGTCTGTTGGCTACTCACTGCTATATACTCAATGGACCATAGTTCTGACTTAGCATAATTCCTTTGCTCTTAGTCCTGTCCTTCTAAATCCTTTAGATTCAAGTAATACCCTAAGTGAATATTTTGCATGTCATGTACAGTCACATCACACACCTTGTTTAACTTTAGCATCCCTATATTAAGAGATGCCACAACACACCTACTTTGCTTTAGAAAATGGTATTGTGACAGCTGAGATACATAAATTCTGAAGCAGAGTGAGGAGCTTATGGTACTCATTTGCATGTCAAAACCCAAATTTTGCTTCTTCCTCATTTTTATTGACAATGATTGTGTCTAGCTAATGGGAGCAACGTGAAAGAGCTGTGCATCACAATGAGTTCTCTAAATGCTTTGCTATAGTAGAGCTACAGTTTAAAATAAAATTTTAATCATGCATCCACCTATGTGCTAGAATAATAATAATGATTAAGGATCCTAGTCTGCTTTTTGTTCTGCAAAAGGAGATTGACACCTACAGGGGGAGGGGAGGAAGACAACTTCTTTCATCTCTTTATTGGCAGTTTTTACTGAAATCTTATAGTGCTGGGAAAACCTGGAAATATGCCCACTTTCTTTATAGTCAGTACATTTTAAATTTTACCATCTACATGTACAAGTTTCTCTTGACAAAATCACACCTTTATAAAACTTCACCTATGAACAGTGCTTTGTGTTTCAGACAGTTAAGTTTAAAATTATAGAATTGAAAAAAAAATATAGAACTGAGATATTGTTGAAGAATGAATAAATCAAAGAATACTAGAAGGATAACCCTATAACCAATAATAATGTTCCTAATGTGTCATTATTTAATACTTCACTGACCATAGCCTGAGCCTCTCAGGCACCCCAGTCATGCCTTTATTAAAGGATATTGCTGCTAGACCTTTGTCTGTTCTGGCTTGGGTCCTGAACCAGAAAACAGAACAATTGTAAAGTACATCTTCATTCTAAAATGAGGGGCTCTCTTGGGGCGCCTTGGTGGCTCAGTCGGTTGAGCATCCAACTTCGGCTCAGGTCATGATCTCACAGTTCGTGAGTTCAAGCCCTGCATCGGGCTCTGTGCTGACAGCTCAGAGCCTGGAGCCTGCTTCAGATTCTGTGTCTCCCTCCCTCTGCCCCTTCCCTGCTCATGCTCTGTCTCTGTCTCTCAAAAATGAATAAATGTTAAAAAAAATTAAAATGAGGGGCTATCTCATTTTTGTAATACTTCAAAATTTAAAAAAATAATAATAAATGAGTTTTGAGGGGCACCTGGGTGGCTCAGTTGGTTTAGCATCTGACTCTTTATTTTGGCTCAGGTCACAATCTATTGGTTCGTGGGATCAAACCCCACATGAGGCTCTGCACTGACAGTGTGGAACCTGCTTGGGATTCTCTTGCTACTTCTCTTTCCCCCTTACCTGTTCATATTCATTCATGCATTCATTCATTCATTCATTTTCTCTCTCTCTCTTTCTCTCAGAATAAATAAACATTTTTGAAAAATGAGTTTTGAGATACTTGGCCCAACATCCAACTTTAGGATATGAGGTGGGATTAGCCCTGAAGTGAAGCATAAAGAGGTTTCTTTACTCCCCTTGATTTGGATTGCCAACTGGTGTTTATGTACCTTGGGCCCATGTGTGCAGGAACAACCAGTTCCAGGGGTCCCAAACAGACTAGGTTGGGCCACTCACCACTGACAAAATCCAAAGGCATAGAGACAAATCCTGGTGATAGAAGAAAGAAATGTACTGTAGTGAAGCCAACACCAGGAAGGCAGCAGACTAACATGTCAAAGGTAGTCCAAAGTGCTAAAATACTTGTAGGTTTATATAAGGAAAGTGTGGAATAAAGGTTGGTGCGTATGTGCAGGTGGGAAGTAAAGGTCAAGCAGATCGTTTTCTTGGTGTCAATCAAACTGGGTCTTGCTGGCATCAGGACAGTCTTCATTGCATGAGGAGGTAGTTTCTGTTCCCATCAGGGTATGTTTTGGCCTCTGGGCTTTCACCTTGAAAGGCCAGGCCTACGCAGGCAGACTCCATCTTGTTCTGTGTCCTTCACCTTGACCACGCCTCCTCCCCTTGAGTTACCTCCCGCTCACCTGCCTAACAAGACTCCAACCCTTCCCCAGCCAATCAGCTGAGGCCACAGCCATTACCTCACCAACTGCCCCCAGGCCCCAATAAAACCTTTGTCCTTTTGAAACTAGCTCTCTCCTGGTATCTCACCGCTGTGTCGGTGCAGCTAGGGGATTGAGCTCGAGCTACCTCGAATAAAGGCTCTTTTGCTTTTACATCTGACTCAGCTCCCTGGCGGTCTTTGGGGATCACAGATTCTGGGCATAACACACCTGAGTTAAGAGATAAGCTGGAAAGAAGACCTTAACCAGCTAAAATTACAGACTAAAGTCAAAATGGAAGGAGTTGAAGTCCTTTTTCATTTGGAGAAGTTTGGAAAATGGAAATCACCTACTGCCACACATTATATAACTAACATTATATAATTTTCAGCTATACTTACTAACATGATTTTATTATTCCACCATATTTTTCAAACTAACATGATTACTTCAGATTTCTCAGAAAAATAAAAAGTTGTCCAAGACTTCACTGTTTATTTAAAAACACCTCCCCTTCCCACCCTGACAGAAGACTCTCTCCCTAGCCAAACTTGCATACAGCTCTTCTTGGCCCTCCTCTCTACTAGGCCATGACCTTAGGCTCTGTCCTTGGCCTTTTTGACTGAGTTTTAGCCACAATCCTGCTGAGTCATTTAGTGAAAATCTCCCACCCTGGGTATCTGATCACCCTCCATATCTGATCAAATTTCTCATCCCCACCCCCCTTGATATCTTATCACTCTGGCCTGCCTTCATCAAAAATCCTGTCAAGTTGATTTAGTCAGAATCCTCCATACTCCTGATGTTTCCTTTTGGTAATTTTTCATCCATAGACCCCCATTCTGAACCCTGGCTGTAAATATCCATTGTCCTTGTTACGTGCAAATTTTAGTCTCTCTCCCCTACTGTAAAACCCTTACCACATTAATCTCTCTTTAATAAAATTCCCCTTATTATCTTTAACAAGTATCATGAAAAAGTTTTGTTTAACTCCTTCTTCCCAAAGTTTTTAAGAACAAACGTCAATCTATGTTCTATAGATAACATCAAACGACCGTTTATTCATAAGCCTCTTAGAAAATCTCTTCTCACAATCCTTGTCTTGTCGTGTCCACCAACACCAAACTATTCTCCCATGATTCCTTCTCAGTTCTAATCAAGCCTTTATGTTTGAAGATCCACCTTACAAGAAAATCCAAAACGATATAAATATTCCAAAAGTTTCCAACATCCTCCAAGACACTAAGAATCTATCAAGGAGGTAGTTATCTCCCTTATTGAACTACAAAACAAAAACAAAAACAAGAAAACAAAACACAACGAAAACCCCCCAAAACTCATCATTATTGAAATTATTTGGGTGATATTTTCTGGTGGCCAACATTTGACAATCTTAGTACCCACAAAAACCCAAATGAAACCTTCTCACAGCTATGGCCCAAGACCCTATCTTAGAAACAACACACCCCTCTCTGAGGCCCTTGGTGCCTCCCACCTAGGGGACTCCACAGCTGTTTCAGTGACATAGTCCCGTATTAAATCCAGGCTCTAAATTTTTCTTCCTTTCTCCCTTTCTAATTATCATAAATATCTATTCCTATTATATAGGAGATCTTGACAAATCACTGGGGTTCTGACTCAACATCATGATAAGCATTAGAGACCAGAAGCTTACTGCAGTCTCACCTTTGACCCACCTTGGATAAAGGTAATAGCCATAAACATCAAACTATTGAATGGTATGCTAACTTGGTTTTTAGGTTTTCTTTAAGATTGATGGTTCCTCATGCTGTACAATTTTGGCTGCTTACTGAAAATACACATTTCACAATAAATATACTTACCTCCAATGAAATTTTGTCTCACTTTCTCATACATCTGTTTATTATTATGACATTTGAAGTACCGAAACTCTTCAAGAGATAACTGTCTAGTCTTTACTTGCAGGCTACATATGCTCTAAATATGTTTATTATTAGCCAATTTTGTACCTAGATTTACCTAGTCCTGTTTGCTCATGGGTCATACATATAGATTGAAACAGGAAAATTTTAGGAAGGAGATACTGTTGCAGGTCTCACTTTACTCCTAAAATAACATACGTTAACATAGGCAAATCTTCCCAGGTAGTAAATTCACTGTATTCACTACAAATCATCTGTCTGAGTCCAATTAGGAGAAAGAAAACACATAGTGATTTAAATGGGAAATTAGATAAAAATAATTCTTATTTATTGATAATTGATGGGAGACTAATTATAAAATGTGAAGAGACTTTAAGGATTCCTTAGTGCTGAGATAGACTATACTCACTGTCCCACTTCCAAGTCTATCCCTTCCTGAGTCGAAGTCAGATGCTTAACTGACTGAGCCACCCACATGCCCCAATGGTCATATTCTTCATATTGCTTTCTGACTCCATATTCTTTTCTTGATTTGAATACAGTAGCTGGCTCAAATATGATTATTAATGGGTTAAAGCATACAACCAAACTAATGTGATATTTCACACATTTTCTTATGGAAATTCTGTAGCTACCCCTGTTCATAGTTTATTTTTATTTTTTTAAATGTTTACAATGAATCAGTTGGTTTCTTGGGTAATCAGACTCATTTCTTAGATGATATTTTAGATGAAAAATGTTACAATTAAGAGTGCCAGAAATGTAAAGCCCTCTATCATGTTCTGCCTAGAAAAGTAGGCTCTCTTCTCTACTGAATTGATGCTCAGGGAACTTTTGGAGAAAAGTAGCTATTGTGATAGAACTTTCACAAAAACACAAATTGGAAGAGAACTAGGCCATAGATTTTGTTTGGAAACTGTTGTAATTTTGTAGATACTTAAAGTAAAATAAAATGCATTACTTCTCTATTGTTGTGTTATTGGTACAGATCTTCTTACCTGGCACTGGAAAAAAAAAAAAAGTTCATTTATTTATCGAGAGAGAGAGAGAAAGAGAGAGAGAGAGAGAGAGGGAGGGAGGGTCAGGACAGAAAGAGGGAAAGAGAGAAAATGCTGAGCAAACTCTGCACCATCAGTGTGGAGCCTGATACAGAGCTTGAACTCATGAACCATGAGATCATGACCTAAGCCAAAATCAAGAGTTGGACGCTTCACTGACTGAGCCACCCAGGTGACCCCCACACTGGATAATTTTTAATAAGTGGTGCCAAAACATTAAACACTATTTGACTAGTCTCTGGGGGTGTTTTGGCAAAAATAAAAAATAAATAGGTGGTTTATGCCCCTGATGACTCATGAATTTGCACAACAAAGGCCCATTGGCTACTACCTGAAAACTGGAGAAATAAGTCTTATCACTGTAAACTAATGGCTGACTTCAGGATAGTACCCAACCTGACATCAGTCAGAATCCATTTTGATCTGTTAGCTTTTCCTCTATGAAAATAAGACAATTAGGTAACTTAAGGTGAAAGAAACGGAAGAAGGAAATTTAAATTTGAGAACCAAAACCCCAACTATTCAAGATGAATTCTAAATTGTTTTCTGTATCTTCAAGACTCATTACTTTGTGCTCTGTAAGAGGCCTACAAATTAGGCAAACTCTTATATGCAGAAGAGTATGTAAGAGAATATCAGGAAAGTTAGACAATGTCATTGGGGCTTTTGGACTCCTCATCAATCAAGGTCATGAAGTCAGACAAGTGATGTTTGAAAATACAGCTACTTAGTATGTAATTGGCCTCAAAAAAAGGAAAGCATGTGGCATTTTAGAGGAAGAATACTGTGCTTATCTCTCTGAAGATCTCTGTGTGACCTTTAATATTACTAACAGGTCTAAAAAGCAAACAAAAAATAATAGAATTGAATAATTTGTCTAATATTCCCATATCTGGTTTTGTAGGATCCCCATATTGGGGATGGGGCCTGTTCTCTTTATTTAATATGGATACTCTGGGCTCCTGGCTAAGAATTGGACTACAAATTGTGGTAATAATCTTTCTGTCAGATATTTATTTGTGTGGTAGTGTTCTTTACATGTGTTCTCAGCCTCAAATATTTCTGTACCAACTCTGTGCTATTCAGTAATCTGAAAAATATTTCACCCAACAAAAAAGGACAAGGGAATATAACACTATGGAAGTTGATACAGTCTGCTCTGGAATCCTGACACATGACTATGACATCTTACAAAACAATGAAGCTTTGTCCTTAGATATTAATGGTCTAGATTTAGCTCCAGGAAGAATGATGATAAGGAGACTCTGAGAATCAAAACCACGTATATCTACACAACTCATATTAATTACCAATACATATTATATGTTTATACTTATATGACCATTATATTTTATTCTTTTCATTAAAAAAAAGAAAAACTCTATTAATCCATTGTCCTAATCAGCCTGACTTTAAAACTCTTGTTTATAAAGATTAAAGTTGTAAATAACCATATTGTTCATTTCAGGAAGTTTGCAAAAACCCATTTATGTAAAAAATCAAGCTGTTCAATTTTTAGACAGCATCGACCAATCCTCTGCTTTCTCACATACTTAGAAACCATTACTTCAATACCATCACATCACTATTCACACTGCATATCAGCTATGAACATTATTTTCTTTAATCAGTCCTAACCAAGCCCACAGATTCAAAGACTATCTACCTCAAACAAGAATGCACATAAATATCCAGGGCTTCCTGGGTGGCTGCATCTGTGAAGTGACTGACTCTTGATTTTGGCTCAGGTCATGGTCTCACGATTTTTGAGTTCGAGCCCCATGTCAGGCTCTACACTGGCAGCTCAGAGCCTGATCAGGACTCTCTCTGTCTCTCTCTCTCTAAAATAAATAAATAAATTAATTAATTAATCAATCAGTTAAAAAAAAAGAATCCACATAAATATCCTAACTTTACCTTCCACACTCCAAAACACTACTGAGACTTTATCAAGTCAGTATTCTCCCTTTCCATGAAAGAATAATCTTACTTTTGTCTTGCCAACAGGTTGTATTTCAGGCAGCTTGAATTCAAACCTCTTATTGCACTTGTTTTTTTGGTTTCAGTGAGGCATTTTTTTAAGATGGCTAAAAAATGGTAGTAGTAAATACCAGATTACATGAGATTGTGAACATGGCCCAGCCTTAGCTCATTTGTATCAACCACTAAGTCTAGAATCATCTTCTGATTTCCACATGCTTACTCCTTCAGGTCTCTTCAAATACTCCCTTACCAGAAATGATTTCACCACCTTCTAGATAACCCTTTACCCTGATTTATTATTACCTCATATTATTACATTCATAGCCTTTATCACTGAGATATTTACTTAATTTACATGATTTACTTTCTGAATCTCACCAATAGAATATAATCTCCAAAAGAAAAGCCTTGCCTGTTTTATTTACTGCTATTATATTATATAATGTAATGTGTAGCGTAGGATCTGATGCAAACTTAGAGTTTGACATGATTAATTAATGCAAAAATGTATTCTGTGGTAAGTGGAGAAATAAAGTAATGGGTAAGTTTGTAGAAATAATTATTATTACTGAGTAGTGGTTAAATAAGGGGAGTCAGGAAAAAAGATGGTAGATCAAAAGAGATAAAGTTGAAGGAAAGCTTTTAAGGATGGGAAATAAAGTTTCATGGGGAAAAAATGAGAACAAGAGGCAATTAATAGAGCAACTCCATTTGGCAGTGCTAAGACCTACAAGATCCACAATATGTATGACATATTTTGGTGCCAAGAGGACAAATAACTCTTCCATTTTCATGAAAAAGTCTAAAGGCATGACAGGTACAGAAGCAATTGGATTATGATAACCAAAGTAGTTTGCCATATAACCTATAATCTTTTCAAAATAATTTAGAACTTAAATAGAATTTTATGTTTATTTATTTTTGAGAGAGAGAGAGAGTGGGAGAGGGGTAGAGAGAGAGGGAGACACACAATCTGAAGCAGGCTCTAAGCTGTTAGCACAGAGCCTAATGTGAGGCTCGGACTCCTGAACAGCGATTATGATCTGAACTGAAGTCTGATGCTTAACCTACTGAGCCACCCAGACGACCAAGAATTTAGAACTTGGATAACTTAGAATTAGAATAATAGAACTTGTTAGTTGTGTATAATAATCACTGTTTTGTCTATAAAGTTTCTCTATATAGTTTTCTCTATAAAGTGAGGTCATTTGCTGTAATTAAGTGGACATATTGGTAGGATTGGATGATCAAAGACAACAGAGATATTTTAAAATAGAAAATCTGATAAGCAGGAGAGAGGACTAACTAGGAACACACTGGAAAATACTGGAAAGCATCAGGAAACCAGGTGACTTTAGAGACCATAAATTTTCATTCTTCTAGTTAGTTGTATGATTTCTCTCCTGTGGTGCTCAATAGGAAAGGTATAGCAAAGAAACAGAGGGGCAGAGCAAAAAATAATAATTGTAATCATGCTTGTTTTTAATAAATGATGATGCTGTATGTCCATTTAAACTAAGCATATCTTACTGGATCGATGTCAATCAAATTATTTAAGTCAGATGTGCAACCTACAGGAATTCTAAAGTCCTTAAACATAGGGTATTTTAGTCATCAGTATCCTATAAAATTTTAGTTGGGTTTGAATTTTAAATCTGTGTTAACAGTTGCAATTGGATTGTTACCAAATTTAACTTCATTTATTGAAGAAAAGCTGAGAGGGCTTGAACCCTCAAGCATTTAGGAAACTGGCCAGTGCTCAAAATAGATCAGCAACAAAAATCTTCTAGTTCAGTTATGATCATTTATTTTCTAATGAAACCAGAGAACTTTTAAAAGTCAGATTTAAAACATTCATATTCACTTCCTTCCAAAAATTAAAGTTTATAGTTATGAGGAAACAGATGCATTCCTTCAACAAGAGTCCAGTATAAGATTTCTATACATACACCAATACATATACACACAACTTTTCATTTTAATGGACTCCAAAAGAAGTTTAAGAAATGGATACAACATAAGAGTCATTATGAAAGTTGTGTGTGTGACACTAGGGAATATAAATTGCTTTGGATTCTATGATATTGCTTTTAGTGAGCTTAACTCAAGTACTTCAAGGGGAGTTTCAAAATTAGGCATTTGGCTACCATTAGTTGTGGTTCATTTTTTTCTACTTATATATTTCACATATTTTACCCTAATACTTGCAAATTTACTTTTTACTGTATTAGTTTATAAGTTCTTGGAGTAAGGACAAGATTCTCATATTTACATAATCAGTGCCTAGCATATGGCTAGCACAATTCTGCATTCAATAAATGTTTCTATTTAGGAGTTGGATTAAGGAAAGAAAATTACAAGGATTGAATTATAGGTGGAAAATTTTTCTAATCAAGATGCACTTTGCATGCAAAGCTAACTAGGCATAGCACCTGTCAGTTTTGACTTACTGGGATGACAAAGAATTGAAACATTACTAAGAAAGCTCACAAATAAATTGCAAAATTTTTGTTATTCACCAAACCATTTAGAGTGGTTTACTAAGAAAATACTACAATAAAATTGAACAATTTGCCACACCAAAAATTTTGCTCTGATCAAGATGTTAACTGAGAAATATACATATGAATTTCAAAAATTGGCAGTTTTAATCATAAATAAAAACACTGACAGATATATGTATATACACACACTCATAGTTACATATAAATAAGTTAGAAATAACTATGTATTCATTACTTTTTTATTGCAAAAATGATTGATTTAGCTTTTATGATTTTATAGGAATAAGAAATCTTTTTTTTAAAGTTTATTTATTTATTTTGAGAGAGTCAGGGAAGGGCAGAGAAGGAGAGAGAGAATCCCAAGCAGGCTTTGTGCTGTCAGCATGACACGGGATTCAATCTCACAAATTGTGAGATCACGACCTGAGCTGAAATCAAGTCAGATGCTTAACTGACTGAGCCACCTAGGCACCCCAGAAATCATTTTTAAATAGTAAGCCTATAATCCCCAGTACCCAATTAAGGCGCCTAATATTTGTAAATGAATACCGCACACTAACTGTCTTCCCAAATGCTGCAAATGTTATGTGATTATAGAAATGTTATTTCTAACGAACATTTATTGAGTGTGAACATTTGAGGTGCCTCATAGAACAGAATTATGAATGCTGTCTTTATAATATCTCAGATTTATTCTTCTTAAATAGATGTTCTGATGAGTTATGCAGATGTACAAAGCTTATGTTTGGATTCAAATGTATGTGAGTCTATGGTATTAAGTAAAGTAACTTTTCTTTTACAATAACTCCCAATTAGTCTTAAGGAAATTGCCTATTTTCACATAAAAGCTTTATGAGTTTTAGTCATTGTGTGATCTCCCTCATAAACTTTAGTCTATGACCTCTATTCTATTATGAGGTGTGGAATTCCAGATATGAAATAAATTCAAGTAGTTGAGTTTTGATTTGATGAAAAATATTGATGTGAAAACTAGTTTGATTTAACGTGCAACAGTATTTCCAAATTTCACAGCAAACTACTAAAAAAGCAAAGTAATTTCTTCTTCAATAATCTGTATGAAGTCAGGTCTTATTACTTTTCAAAACTGTTTTTGCTAAATTTGAAAAGATTACACAGATATGAAAAGTATGGTTAAGACCAAATGGATGAGATACACTGAGAAATTAGAATTTTCCTAAAAAAATTTAATAATGAGAACATTGTAAAATTGAAAATGGAAACATTTTATATATTTCAATGTATTTAAAAGGCATTATGGAGGTGCACCTGGGTGGCTCAGTTGGTTAAACATCTGACTTCAGCTCAGGTCATTATCTCAGTTTGTGAGTTCAAGCCCTGCATGGGGCTCTGTGCTGACAGCACAGAGTCTGGAGCCTGCTTCAGGATTCTCTCTCTCTCTCTCTCTCTCTCTTCCCCCCCCCCCCCTGCCCCTTTCCCGCTCACACTCTGTCTGCCTGTCTCTCAAAAATAAATAAACATTAAAATTTTTTTATAAAAAAATAAAATAAAAGACATTTTGGAAGCATATTCATCATAAGCAGACTATAAGCCTGACGCATGACAAGATCTATCACAATGATAGTGTCTGAAACTTAAACACTTTAAAACATTTGCAAATGATTTTACTTAAATAATCATAGGTTGAGTAGCTCTCAATTACCTTGATAAACAAAATGCTTTTGTTTCTAATTTCTAATGCTTAAATTTCTAACGCTTCTGATTTTCAAAATTAATGAGTTTGTTAAATTTCAGCCACCAGTGGAAAAAACATAAACCTAAATCAAAGTTATAGGGCATGTCAACTTTTTAAAAATATGTAGACTTTATTTTTTACAATAGCTTTAGACTCACAGGAAAAATGAGCAGAGGTACAGAAAGTTCCCGTGTCCTCTCTTATCTCATACACACACAACTTTCTCCTGCTATCAACCACCTGCTTCAGAGTAGTTCATTTGTTAAAATTGACTAACCTACATTGACACCTCATTATCACCCGAAGTCCCACCCAAATTCTAGAGAATGCATTTAAGTTCACTCTTGGTATTGTACATTCTGTTGGTTTTAACAAGTGTATTATGATATGTATCCTTTATTAGACCATCATATGGAATATGTACACTGAGTAAACCTCATATATTCCAACCATTCATCTCTGCCTCTCACCTAATCCCTGGCAACCACTGATCTTTTTAATGTTTTCAAACTTTTGACCTTTCCAGAATGCCATGTATTTGAAATAACAGTATATAGCCTTTTCAAATTGGCTTGTTTCACTTCATAATATGCATTTAAGTTTCTTCCATGTTCTCTTATTTGATAGCTCATTTATTTTTATTATTGAATAATATTCTATTGTATGGATATAGTAGTGTTTATGCACTCACATACTGAAGGTTACCCATTGTTGCTTCCAGGTTTTGAAAATTATAAAGCTGTCATAAATGTCCATATGTAGGTTTTTGTGTAAACATAAGTTTTTACCCTTTGAGTAAAGAGCATGTTTCCTGGATTGTATTTGTGTAAGAAACTGCCTAACTGCCTTGCAAAATGGCTGTAATATTTTGTAATTTTTTTAAGTCTTTAATTCAAGTTAACATACAGTGTTACATTAGTCAGGTGTACAATATAGTAATTTAACAAGTCCCATACAGCACCTGGTGCTCATCACAAGTTCACTAGTTAATCCCCATCACCTATTTCACCCCTCCACCCACCCACCTCCCCTCTGGTAAGCATCAGTTTGTTCTCTATAACTAAGAGTCTATTGGGACGCCTGGGTGGCTCTGTCAGTTAAGTGTCCAACTTCAGCTCAGGTCATGATCTCACGGTTCATGAGTTCAAGCCCCACATCTTGCTCTGTGCTGACAACTCAGAGCCTGGTGCCTGCTTTAGGTTCTTTGTCTCCCTGTCTCTCTACCCCTCCCCTGCTCATGCTCTCTCTCCCTCTGCCAAAAATAAATACACATTAAAAAAAATTGTTTTTGAACAGTCTGTTTGTTGAGGGGTGCCTGGGTGGCTCAGTTGGTTAAGCATCTGACTCTTGATCTTGGCTCAGGTCATGATCTCACAGTTCATGAGTTCAAGCCCCACATCTGGCTCTGTGCTGATGGCATGGAGCCTGCTTGGGATTCAGTCTCTCCTTCTCTCTGCTCCTCCCTTGCTTGTGTGCATTCATTCATTCATTCATTCATTCTCTCTCTCTCTCTCAAAATAAATAAATAAACAACAAAAAAAGAGTCTGTTGACTTGTCTCTCTCTCACTCTCTTATTTTTCCCATTTGCTTGTTGGTTTGTTTCTTAAATTCCATACATATATGAGTGAAATATGCTTTTGTCTTTCTCAGACTTATTTCACTTAGCATTATACTCTAACCCCATCCATGTCATTGCAAACAGCAAGATTTCATTTTTTATGGTTCAATAATATTCCTTTGTATATACTATAGATATATAACATACATATTTTATATATTGCTTATATTTTATATATTACTTATATTTTATATATATACACACACATATACACATTATATATACATATATATAGATAGATTATATATATATATATATATATATATATATATATATATATATATATAATCTTTATCCATTCATCAATGCATAGATACTTGGGTTGCTTCCACAATTTGGCTATTATAAATAACACTGCAGGGGTGCCAGGGTGGCTTAGTTGGTTAAGTGTCTGACTCTAGATTTCGGCTCAGGTCATGATCTAGAAGTTTGTGAGTTCAAGTCCCACATTGGGCTCTACACTGGCAGCCTACTTGGGATTCTCTCTCTCTCTCTCTCTCTCTCTCTCTCTCTCTCTCCTCCCACCCCCTCCCCCAAAGTAAATAAATAAACTTAAAAAAATAATTCTGCCATAAACATAGGGGGACATATATCCCTTTGAATTAGTGTTCTTATATTCCTTGGGTAAATACCCAGTGGTGTGCTTCCTGATCATAAGATAGCACTATTTTTAATTTTTTGAAAACCTCCATGCTGTTTTCCAGAGTGGTTGCACCAGTTTGCATTCCCCAAGAGAGGAACCAAGAGGTTCCTTTTTGCCCACATCCTCACCAACACCTGTTATTTCCTCTGTTTTTGATTTTGGCCATTCTGACTGGTGTGCAGTAATATCTCATTGTAGTTTTGATTTGCATTTTCCTGATGATAAGTGATGTTGAGCATCTTTTCATGTATCTGTTAGCCATCTGGATGTCTTCTTTGGAGAACTGTCTGTTCATATCTTCTATTTTTAAATTGGATTATTTATTTATTTATTTTTTATTATTATTTTTTGGGTGTTGATATGTAGAAGTTCCTTATATTTTTTGGATACTTTTTATCAGACATGTTCTTTGCAAATATCTTCCTTTTCCCATTGAGAAGGTTGTCTTTCAGTTTTGTTGGTTGTTTCCTTCACTGTGGAGAACTTTTTCTTTTGATGTAGTCCCAACAGTTTATTTTTGCTGTTGTTTTTCACTTGCTTCAGGAGGCATATCAAGAAAAAATTTGCCATGGCCGACGTCAAAGAAGTTACTGTTTTGTTTTTTTCCCTAGGATTTTTATAGTTTCAGGTCTCACATTTAGGACTTTAACTCTTTAAAATTTCTGTGTGTGTGTGTGTGTGTGTGTGTGTGTGTATGTGTGTGTGTGTGTGTGTGTGTGTTTATGGTATAGGAACGTGGTCCAGTATCATTTTTGGCATATTGCTATCCAATTTTCCCAACACCATTTGTTGAAGTGACTGTCTTTTTCTCATTGGATATTCTTTTCAGCTTTGTTGAAGATTAATTGACCATATCCTTGTGGCTTTATTTCTTGGTTTTCCATTCTATTCCATTGAACTATATGTCTTTTTTTTTTTTTTTTTTTTTTTTTTTGGCCAGTACCATATTTCTTTGATTACTACAGCTTTGTAATATAACTTGAAGTATGGAATAGTGATGCTTCCAGCTTTGATTTTCTTATTCAAGATTGCTTTGGTTATTTTGGGTCTTTTGCAATTCCATACAAATTTTAGGACTGTCTGTTCTAGTTCTATGAAAAATACTGTTGGTATTTTGATAGGGATTGCATTAAATGTGGAGATTGCTTTAGATAGACATTTTAACAATATTTCTTGTTCCAATCCATGAACATGAAATGTCTGCCCATTTCTTTGTGTCATCTCCAGTTTCTTTCATCAGTGTTTTATAGTGTTCAGAGTACAGGTGTTTCACCATTTGGTTAAGTTTATTCCTAGGTATCTTACTGTTTGGGGTGCAATTGTGAATGTGACTGTTTTCTTAATTTCTTTATTTCTCTTTCTCTTGATTTCTCTTTCACCAATAATGGTATTGGTGCATAGAAATGTTAGTTTTCTGTACATTGATTTTGTATCTGGAATTTTACTGAATTGATTTATCAGTTCTAGCAGGTTTTTTGTGGAGTCTTTCAGGTCTTCTATATATAGTATCATGTCATGTGCAAATAGGGAAAGTTTTACTTTTCCTTCCAAATTTGGATGCCTTTTATTTTTTTTTTTCCCCTGCCTCATTGCTGTAGCTAGGTCAACCAATACTGTGTTGAAAAACAGTGGTGAAAGTGGATATCCTTGTCTTGTTCCTGATCTCAGGGGAAAAGCTTTATTATGTTATGCTCCCTCCAAACTTACTTTATTGAGAGATTTTATCAATAATGAATGTTGGAGTTTGTCAAATTATTTTTCTGCATCTACTGAGATGATCATATGGTTTTGATCCTTTCTTATTGATGTGATGTATCACGTCGGTAAATTTGTGATACACTTGCAACCCAAGAATAAATCCCAGTTGATCATTGGAAATGATTTTTTTTAATGTATTGTTGGATTTGGTTTGTTAGTCCATTTTTGAAGACTTTTGCATCTATGTTTATCAGAAATGTTGGCCTGTCTTTATCTCTTTAGTGGTGTCTTTATCTGATTTTGGTATCAGGGTAATCCTGGCCTTATAGAATGAATGTAGTTTTCTTTCATTATCTATTTTTTTAGAATAGCTTGAGAAGAATAGTTATTAACTCTTTAAATGTTTGGTAGAATTGGCCTGTGAATCCATCTGGTCCTGGACATTTGTTTGTTTGGAATATCTTTCTTATTTTTTTCATTTTGTAAAACATTTATTCATTTTTGAAAGAGAGAGAGCACGAGCAGGTGGAGAGGGCAGAGAAAGGGAGACAGAGGATCCAAAGCGGGATCTTTGCTGCCAGCAGACAACCCAGTCTGAAGCTCGAACTCATGAACTGTGAGATGATGACCTAAGCCAAAGTTGGTCACTAAACTGAATGAGCCACCCAGGCCTCTCTGTTGGAAGTTTCTTAATTACTGATTCAATTTCATTGTTGGTTATTGGTCTCTTCAAATTTTCTATTTCTTCCAGTTTCACTGTTGGCAGTTTATGTTTCTAGGAATTTACCTATTTCTTTTAGATTGTCCAATTTGTTGCATATAGTTTTTCGTAATATTCTCCTATAATAGTCATATTTATGTGGTGTTTAGTATTTGAGAAATCTCTTCTCTCATTTGTGTGTTTATTTATTTGAGTACTTTGTCTTTCTCGATAAGCCTGGCTAGATGGTTTCAATTTTATTGATTTTTTTCAGAGATTTCACTGGTTTCATCGATCTGTTCTATTGTTCATTTGGTTTATATATCAGTTATTTATGCTCTAATTTTTATATTTCCTTCCTTCTGCTGGTTTTAGGTTTTATTTGTTCTTTTTCTAGATCTGTTTACATATACTTTTCAACTTCTTCTTTGATTTCCTGGTTGATCCATTTTTAGTAGCATATTAACTTTCATGTATTGGTGTTGTTCCCAGAATTTTTCTTGTAGTTGAGTTTGAGTTTTACAGTATTGTGGTCAGAAAATATGCATGCTATGATTTTTATCATTTTGCATTTGTTGAGGTTTATTTTGTGGGCTACTATGTGATCTATTCTGGAGAATATTCCATGTGCACTTGAAAAGAATGTGTGTTCTGCTGCTTCAGGTTGGAATATTCTGAATATATCTGTTAACTCCATCTGATCCAGTGTATCATTTAAAGCCATGGTTTCCTTGTTGATTTTCTATTTAGATGATCTGTCCATTGATGTAAGTGTAAAGTCCCCTACTATTTATTGTATTATTGTCAGGTAGTTCCTTTATGTTTGTCATTAACTGTTGTATGTATTTTCACTCTCCTATGCGGAGTGCATATATATTTACATATATATACATGTGCATATACCTTCTTGCTGGATTGTGCCCCTTATTATTATATAGTGTCCTTCTTTGTCTATTGTGGTCTTTGCTTTCAAGCCTACTTTGTCCAATATATCATTGCTACTTTAGCTTTCTTTGGACATCTATTTGCATAATAGAGCTTTCTCCATTCTCTTTCAATCTGCAGGTGTCTTTAGGTCTAAAATTGGTTTCTTGTAGGTAGCAGATAGATGGCTCTTGTTTTTTCACCCCATTCTATCACCCTGTCTTTTGATTGAAGCATGTAGTCCATTTACATTCAAATAATTATTGATAGATATGTATTTATTGCCATGTTTTAAGATTGTTTTGTGGTTGTTTTTGAAGTTTCTCTAACCCTTTATTGTCCTTCTTTCATGTTTTTCTCATTTTCTTTAGTGATATGTTTGGATGTCTTTCTCTTTAGTTTTACATATTTATTAGTGGTTTTTATATATGGTTACCATTAGGTTTGTTTATAATCTCTTCTTTATATAGTAGTGTATATTAAGTTGATGGTCACTTAAGTTTAAATCCATTCTGTTCTTCTCTCCTCCCCATATATATGGTTATATTTGATATCCTTTTTTTGTGCGTTCCTTGACTGATTTTTTTTACTGAAATATTCATTTTTATAGCTTTTGTTTTTTCTCCCTCTATACTGTCATTTTTGTTCTCTCCTTTCCACTCCAAGTGTCCCTTATAATATGTAGAACTGTTTTAGGGTCATGAACTCCTTTACTTTTTTTTTGTATGGGAAACTCTTTATCCCCCCTTCCATTCTGAATGATAGACTTGCTAGATAGAAGATTCTTGGCTGCAGATTTTTCTCACTGACACTTTGAATATCTCATGCCACTCCATTCTTCCTTGCAAACTTTCTGCTGAAAAATCCCTTGCTGTCCTTGTGTATTTTCCCCTTGTATGTTAATGACCTCTTGTCTTGCTACTTAATTTTTTTTGTCTTATCACTGTATTTTACAACTTTAATTACAATGTGTTTTGGTGTGGGTTTGTTTTTGTTTCATCAGGGTTTCCTTTGTGCCTCTTGGATCTGGATATCTGTTTCCTTCAACAGATTAGAAAAGTCTTCAGCTATTATGTTTTCAAATAATTTTTGGGGGGACTCATATAAATATGAATGTTATTATATTTGATGGAGTTACTGAGTTTTCTAAGTCTATTCTCCTTTTGCATAATAATTATTTTCTCTTTTGTTCAGCTTGATTACTTTCCATCACTCTGTTTTCTAGGGCACTAATTTGCTCCTGTTTCTTCCATCCTGCTATTCATTCCAACAAATATGTTTCCCATTTTATTTATTGTGCCCTTTATCTCTGCTATGTTACTCCTTATATCTGTTTTAAGGGTTCCTTTCATTCTCATCTCCCACTCTTTTCTCAAGTCCAGTGACTATCTGTATGATCATTGCTTGACATTCTCTATCAGGCATGTTACTTATATCTGTTCTGCTTAGATCTCTGGCTATGGACTTGTCTTATTCTTTCATTTGAATTTCTCTGTCTTTTTTTTTTTTTTTTTTTTTTGTATGTGTTTGTTTCTGTATGTTAAGGAGTCAGCTATATCCTCTGGTCTTTAAAATAGTGACTTTATGAAGAAGGGGTCCTGGAGTGCCCTGTAGTGATGCCTCCCTTTTCACCAGGACTTGGCACTTCAGAACAGAATCCTATGAGTGTTGCTTACACCCTGTTGTGTCTGAGTCACTTTTCCTTTCAGTATAGTCATCTACACTGACTTTCTGCTTGTTGTAAGCTATGCTTGCTCATGTGTTGTTAGGGGGACCCAGGCAAGCCAGCTCTGACCAGGGTATGCTCACTGGGGAACTTGAGAGCAGGGCCATGGTGTTAGCAATATTTGTATCTGGTTACTAGTCCTATGCTGGCTCCCCTGAAGCACTGTGGCAGTTGGGGTATGCATGCCAGGGCAGCTGGGTGCAAGGCTGGGTACAGTACATGATGATGGCTGGGTGCGGCCAGGCCTGGTACATGTCTGTGGCTGGGCATCATGCATGAAGGCAACAGTGGGCATCTGCATGCAGGTAGGTGGGCAGCTAGGTGCTCACTATGGCACATGTGTGCAGTATGCAGTGGCAGCTGTTCCCCCAGCATCTGGTCAGGGCATGGGTAAGGAGCACATGCAGCTTTAACGATATTTGCCCTAAGCCCAGGACAGAGGCTAGCAAGCTTGGAGTGGGCAAGTCCTCAAGAGAACTCATGGGCATGGTACACTGCTAATGTGCTAGGTAGCAAGTGTCTGTGCAGCCCTCCCTTGAACAGGCATCTCTGTATTTATGCTGGGGGACAGAGAAGGAAAATGGCACCTGCCAGCTCCCTTGATTTTGGAGAAGTCACCCAACATACTCCAAAATCAGCATGAACAGATCTATCATTTACCCCTGGTGTTGTATAAATTGCTGTTTTTATGTTCTTTTCCATGCTGATTTCTTTCTCTCTTAAGGGTGTTGCCCGGCTATCACTCACCTGCCTGGCTTGCCCAGTGCTGAGTCAGCTGACTTTAAAACTCTAGGCCCCAAGTCCCACTGGTTTTACAAATACAGAATTCAACCCCTCTGCTTTTTAAAACCAAGTATATGGGAATTAGTCTTTGCATAATATTTGTGTGAACTCTGTGGTGTGAGGGCCTGATTTTCTGCCCTTTCCACATGCTCAGCTCCCTCCCTCTTGAAGGCAGCCTCTCTCCACCTTTCTGACTTTCCTCACTTTTCAGATGTAGCTTATTCTCTATATTTAGTCATGGAGTTTTTGTTTTTGTTTTTGTTTTTTTTTCCTTCCTGCCAGTCTTCAGCTCACTTTCTGTTTTATTGACTTGGATGTGGATGATATCTAGTTGAAAATATGGGACAGGGTGAGCTCAGGGTCCTCCTACTCTGCCATCTTCTCCAGTAACTACCCGTTGTACCATTTTGCATTCCTAGCAGCAATGAACAAAAGTTCCTATTGCTCAAGTGTCTTCCACTTTGTAAATAAGAAAACCATCATATTTTATTGAATATTCAAGTATATTAATTAATTATATATTATTTTGGGTTTCATGTTATTTTTAAGCAGTTTTACCTATATGTATGAAGAGGCCATACACATTTTTTCTTCTATCAGCCAACCTATTTTGAATTCTTTAGTGGATACAGAGCACTATTTTTCATATATATACTACCACTCTTTGAAATTGTCTTGTGTACCTAAATAAAACTACAAAATAAATATGAATAAAACCACCTCATAATATTTCATATGCCAAATAGATTTTGACATGGAAGAAAAACAAACAAAATCTCAATTCCACTGTATTTTGTTCCCCTCATCAGCGACTACCTTGGATTCTGACCCATTTCTCTGTCACTAGGCCACATAATTATTAATTGCATGTCATTCTTGGAATTTTGCTAATTTCTTTACATGGGCTATTTACCTTAATCCTTATATCATCACAGTGAAGTGAGATTATTATTATTATTAAAATTATATAAATGATGAAACTTAGACATGTAGAAAGTAAAGCAATATATAAACACATACAACATATACAAATATTCTATTCTTTGGAAAAATTGTGTAAACAAATTAGTTATAAGAAGAAAGAATAGGTAGGTACAGTAATAACAGAGTATATTAAAAGGCTAAGGATGAATGTAAAGTCAGAGTAAGACATCTGACATTTCCTAGCCTTTGTTCTGTGGGATAATATACCTTTCTGAACCACTTGAATATTTATAAAGAGTGAAACCTACTCTGTATAATTTTTAGGAGAAAAATTGGAACACTGAATATAAAATTTTTAATATGGTTAATTAAATCAAAATATTTATTTGTTATTAAATATTACTGTTTCATTTATCCTCTCATCCAACAAACATCTTTGAGGTACTACTATGCTGAATCTATAGATATGAATGTCACAGTCACTGTGACACACAATGTCATCACAAATTCAGGGCCTTGTTTTTCAAAGTGTGGTCCACAGATCAATATTGGCATCACCATTAGATGAAAACTCATTATATATACAGAATTTCAAGCCACATTCCACATGAAATCAGTATCTCCATTTTAACAAGGTACCAGGTATTCTGTATGTGCATTAAATTTTGAGAAGCCGTGCTCTAGAAGATGGGCAAATAGTGGTGCAAAACAGGGCTGTCAGCTGTATGATATTAAAATATGCTTCTCTAAGAGATGGGATAGACAATTAATATACTGTTATATTGTAGCTGAAAGTCTTCATATATACTTAAGCATAAGGAGATATTAGAATATCTAATAGGAATTTCTTAATTAGAGTGAGATGGTCATAAAGGCTTGCCAAAAGATAATTTTTCTTAGTATACTTTGAGAAATACATATGAAAATCAAGCAAAGGGTCTAGTGATGAGGTAGGGTCAAGAACAGAAGAGGTTCATACAGTTAAGGGAGTTATGGCAGGTTTCAAGTGTAAAGGCATACTGATTTTATATCCGTACTCATTATATATGGATATATATATATACTCTATATGGCTATACAAAATATATATGAATGTTTATATACCTATATTGATACTATGAATATACACATATATATATTCAATATGCATAATACACATATATACATTCAATATGCATTATATATTATAATATTATATATATATAAACTGGGTGTATATATTAATACTAATACTTTGATGCATAATACATATATACACATTCAATATGCATAATGTATATATTACTGGGTGTATATATTGTTGCACATGTAAACTAATCGATAGACACATACAACTTATGTAACTATTTAAATATGGTTTAGGATTTAAAATTCATGATAATCAACATTTGTGTCTAATAATATTATTGTGGTATGTATACAAATCCTTTTTATTTATAATTAAGTTTGCTTAAGATAAAGATAAAATATATCTTATTGAATGAGGACTAATAAATGATATGACCATCATTTTAATTAATGTTCTTCCTCCTAATGAGTACACCAGAGAATATATTAATGCTTGGGATTGTCTTCACTGTTTTCAAAGAAATTATAAACCTTAGGCAATTTTAATTTTGTCTCTAATTGGAAATTAGATCATATCACACAAGATCCTTCACAAATTATATTGGGAACTAAAAACAAGTATAGCTTCCTTCTATAATTAATGAACCCATAAATGAATAACATGAATGAATGTGAAAGCTGAGAAATAATATTATTGTATTCACTTCGTACAGCAAATATAAAGGGTTAAATATTTGAGTAAGAAAACTCCCTAATCAGGTGTTATTATCACTGTATTTCCTTTAATATAATACCCTAATTCTGTATATGTAATGAAAATTCTTAAACAAATTGCCTAAGAGGATAAATTAAAGATTATTCTGCTCAAAACTGATGAAAAACTTCGGAATTAAGTTAGGATATATTGTTTTTTTTTTTTTTTTAAGTTTATTTTTTTAATTTATTTTTAAGTTTATTTATTTATTTTTAAGAGAGAGAGAGAGAATCCCAACCTAACAGTGCAGAGCCTGATGCAGGGCTCAATCTCATAAACAATGAGGTCATGACTAGAAGAGTCATATGCTTAATTGACTGAGCCACCCAGGCACCCCAAGTTAGGATATATTGTAGTATATGTGTAAATTGGCAATAGTGTAATATATATGTAAATTTTTGTAAATTTTTTTGTAAATTTTTTAAAAATTTTTGCAAAACAAAAACGTTTTCATGAAACAGGGGAACTGAAACAAATATTTTTAAATTAAAATTAATATAGATACTCTGTTAAGATTTCAAATATAAAAAATATTGACTTGTTTTTCCAACTAAAGAGATATTCTAGATCAATGTAGAAATAATAATAAACATGCATCTGTGCTAAAAAGACCAGAAGTAGACCATACAAGAAGTACAGGCTGAAGATCTAGAGAAAGTTGCTTCTGGGAAGCTAAGGGAAGGAGAGGATGTCCCACTGTTTATAAAAAGACGGGCTCAAATTCAGTCTTCATATGGTGAGAGATTGTAACTGAATACTGCATGTGCAACTCAGAGGACTAGGAAGACAGCATTAATTGGTGTTAGAATACTTCACCTACCCATGTAAGCTTGTAGCTGAAGAAGAAAACCTGCCTGTGACTGAGGGCAGAAGTATGGCCATGCATAAGTGATTGGGACATGGATTTTTCTGTACATGTTTAAATAATAAAACAGTATACTTTTTTTTTAATATCACAAATCACTCATACACTTTACTTCTAGTTGTCTTAATTTTATAACTGATTATTAGTTTTGTGTTAAGGAGTTAAATATGTTTCACAGATATCAAAGAAATAAGAATACAACCTTTATACTTATCCATAGGATTATCATTTCCAGCATTCTTCAATATTTTCTATGGATCTAAATTTCAATCTGGTATAATTTTTTCCTATTTACAAAACTTCCTATGAAATTTCATTTATACACAATGTCTGTCAAATTCTTTCACCTTTAAGTATCCTCATTGTACTTTTACTTCACTTGTCACAATTGCCAGCAAAAAAGTAATTGCAAGGAAATTTATAGCATTAAATCCATATATTAGAATAAAAGGAACATCTGGGGTGCCTGGGTAGCTTAGCTGGCGAAGCATCCACTTCGGCTCAGGTCATGATCTCACGGTTTGTGAGTTTGAGCCCCACGTTGGGCTCTGTGCTGACAGCCCCTCCCACGCTCATGCTCTGTCTCTAATAATAAATAAACATTAAAATATTTTTTTAAAGAAAGATTTAAAGTCACTAATCAAATGCTTCATTTCGAGAATGATAATTTAAGCTAAAAACAAACAGAAGAAAATTAAATAATAAAAATTAGAGCAGAAACCAATAATATTAAAAGCAGGAAAATAGTAGCAAAACAAACCCCCAAACTGGTAATTTACAAAGATCATAAAATTGGTATAATTGTAGCTAACTAAACAAGAACAAAAAAAAAAAAAAAAGGAGACCAAAAGTTACGGATTTCAGAAAGAGAGGTCATGACTACAGATCCTATGGAGATTGAAATTATAATAAAAAAATACTGTGAACAACAACATGACCACATATTTGAAAACTTAAATAAAATGTACAAATTCCTTAATAGATACTAACAGAAAAAAAACTTAACATGAGAAATAGATAATCATAGAAATGTATTAAAGTAATAAAATCTATTAAAGAGTTCATAATTAATAACCTTCCAAAAAATAAATCATCAGACAAAATGACTTCAAAGTTGGTTTCAAATTTTTAAGGAAATTTTCTAATTTTTAAGAAATTAATTATACCAGTACTCCAATATTTCTTTCAGAAAACAGAAGTACAAAGAACATATTCCAATCCATTTTATGAGTCCAGAACTACCTTAAAACAGATAAGGACATTACAAGATGAAAACTACAGAGCAATAACACTCATAAACCTTTATGCAAAAAAAAAAAAAAAAAAAATCACCAAAATGTTAACAAATCAAACATAAAAACATGTAAGAAGTATACACCATGACCAAGTGATGTGTATTCCAAGTGTGTAAATCTTATTTAACATTAAAAATCAATGTAATCTACCACATCAAAAAGAAAACAAAGTAAAATCATATGATCTTATCAACTAGACGCAGAGATAAAGAACATCTATGAAAATCCTATAGGTGACATCATAGTGGTCCTCCTAAGGTTAGGGACAAGGCATATATATCCTGTCTCAACACTCCTATTCAACACTCAACACTGCACTGTAATTCCTGATAATAAAATAAGACAATAAAAGCAAACAAGGTTGTATAGCTTGGAAAGAAGAAATTAAAGGGGTTTTGTTCACAAATGGCATGGTTGTCTAGGTAGAAAATTAAAAATTAACAAAAACAGCCCTGAAACTGATAAGTGATTATAGCAAAGTCACAGATATAAGGATAATATGCAAAAATTGTTTTCCTACATGCCAGCAATGAACTATTGGAATTTGAAATATAAAATATACTACCATTTACAATAGTATTAAAAAATATAAACCCTGCTATAAAGCTAACAAAATATGTATGGAATCTATATGCAGAAAACTATAAAACTCTGATTTAAAAAAATCAAAAATTAAATATATAGATTTTTGAGATATAGATTGAATAACTCAATATTTGTAATAAAACTTTCATGTATATTGCTTGGTTCTGAAAGAAGCCTACCTAAAAGGCTACATACTATATGATTCAAATTATCTGACATTCTGGAAAAGTCAGCCTATAAATATGCTAAAGGATCAGTTGTTGCTAAGTATTCCAAGGGAGAAGTTTAGGGTTGAATAGTTGAAGTACAGGAGTTTGTTTTGTTTTCGTGAGTGTGTGTGTGTGTGTATGTTTTGTCAGTGAAACTATTCTTCACAATACTGCAATAGTGAATACATGACACTGTGCATGTAATAAAACTCATAGGACTTTATAGCACACAGGACTAACCTGAACGTATAAGTAAAAAAAAAAAATCATTTAGATAATTGGGATACCAGGATGGAATGCCAACTGTAATAAAATAATCTAGTGGTTTTACAAATGTATGAAACAATTTTACCAAAGAGCATAGGGGGATAGGTATTGTCATAAGTTACTTTGGAAATAAGTGGAGTCAGTAAGAATAATGCAGAAAAAAAATGAATATAAAAACTGGACTGTATCTAATAATCTTCACCCTGAGGAACAAAAGGGTTGTATGCCACATCTGGAATCCAACTTTTAATATCTGCCCCTGAAAGATGAGCCCCCCAAATATTTAATTTTGAAAAACAATGGGGCTTTCATCCAAGAAACCAAGGCTATACAAAGAACTGAGAAATAGCTCTTTGAGGACTTACATGCAGACTTACTTGTCCCGGGGCTCAGCACAGAGGCAGCCAATAAAAAGAGCCCCAGAATTCATCTGTAAGAGCCTCTTTGGTAATCTTAAAGAATTAGACTGAAAGCAAGCCTCTAATTTAACAGGCATCTAGGAGCCTGCTGGCTGGCCGAATCCATCTTAATGTTCTCTCTCCCTATGCCTCACTCCAGCCAATGAGCGACATCTTTTTTTTTTTTTTTTTCCTCTTACCTCCAACGAGTGCCACCTATACACTTTCCCTCTGCTGTACTTTAAAGTGACAGTATCTCTCAGAGGGGAGATTCTGCATGCATCTACTACACTGGTTTTTACATCTGAATGCCACAGTTTTTGCAGATTCTAAGTGCTGTCCTTGTTCGCCTACCTCCATAGACAGGAGATCTAGTGTTCTGGGGTTCCATGGTACTGTTACAATTGTTACAATTACTATCTTCATCTCTTGTTACCATTTTGTTTTAAAGTCTAATTTTTCTGATATTAGTCTGGCTAATTTGGCTTTTCTTTTTACATCTATTAATAAGATAGATGATTCTTCATTCCCTCACTCTCAATCTGCATGTGTCTTTATGTCTAAAATGAGTCTCTTGTAGGCAGCACATAGATGGATCTTGTTTTTTATACAGTCTGATACCCTATGTCTTTTAGGGTCCTTTTACATTCAGAGTAATTATTGAAATATATGAATTTAGTGTTATTGTATTACCTACACAGTTGGTGTTTCTGGTGATGTTCTCTGGACCTTTCTAATCTTTGTTGCTTTTGGTCTTTTGTTTTGTTTTTTTCTCCAAAGACTCAGCCTTAAAATTTCTTGCAGGGCTGGTTTAGTGGTCATGAACTCCTTTAGTTTGTTTGCCTGGAAAACTCTGTCTCTCCTTCTATTCTGAATGACAGCCTTGCTGAGTAAAGAAATCTTGGCTTTTTTTCCACTCAAGTGCTTTTATTATTCATTATCCCAAATATGTGTTTATCATATATGTAATATATATATTCATATATATAACATATTTTTGTATATGTCTAAGTCTCTGCATTCATCCATCAATTCTTATTACACATATATTACCTTCTGTCAGTAGTTTGCCTACAGTGTTATATGTGTATATATATAGTTCATTAGTGTTATATTTTAATGGCCATTTTTTTTAACTTAATAACTTTTTTTTTGTTTCATGGTTAATACATTTTGTGTTGAGTTTAAGAAATTTCTGCCTACCTCAGGATCATAGAGATATTTTCTTGTGAATTATTCTGTTTGTGAGTTCGAGCTCTGCATTAATGTTCTGTGCTGACAGCTCAGAGACTCGAGCCTGCTTCCGATTCTCTGTCTCCCTCTCTCTCTGCCCCTCCCCTGTTCATGCTCTGTCTCTGTGTCTCAAAAATAAACATTAAAAAATAAATAAATAATATGGTATTAAAGTCAGAGGAGAAGCTTTTAGTATTTCACTATTTATTCTTATGTTAGCCTTTTATTCATAGCTAATTTTTATATTGAAATAGAGATTACTTTCCTCACAATATTTAGTATACTTCTTTCTAAAGCTTATACCAAAATATTTTATAAAAAAGCAATGAAGAATTATAGTTGCAAAAGGAAATTCTCAGTTTTATTCAAAATGACCAGTTGATAACATACTACCTGCCACTTCCTATTTTTTATAAAGCATGAAAACATACTCAGGGGAACTTTAATACACAGTACTCCATCTTATTCATGAAGCC
Organism: Panthera leo; assembly: GCF_018350215.1. Classification (NCBI taxonomy): domain Eukaryota; kingdom Metazoa; phylum Chordata; class Mammalia; order Carnivora; family Felidae; genus Panthera; species Panthera leo. The sequence continues at coordinate 36,243,652 of NC_056688.1, read as the reverse complement.
AGATTCATATTTGGTTCTGCCTAAAGACCAAAGCAACAAGATCTGTTATATTGGGCCCTAATATTTAGTAGTCCTTTTTCTTTTCCTTCTTCAGGTATGCCACCTTCCTATCGGGTAAAGTGCCCACAGAACCAAGCAGGTGTTCTCATGGGATCTTACCACTAGGTAAAATTAGTCTTATTCAGATACAGGAAAGCCTGTAGGATCTCTGTTTTGGTTGATATCTGGGAGGATCTATCAATTTTATCCAAAATCCTACATTGTTTGTTTTCTTATTTTCCAAGACTTCATATCTTGCCTTCTAAAATTTACCTCCCACTGTTTAGTTGGCTTTTTTCTTAACTGTGTTTAGTAATTGACCAGTTAACTATCTGATAAATTATACTAATTCTATATAATTTTTCAGCATTTAGGTTAATATCAGACTTTATATGTCCATTCTGATATCACTGTTCCTCTTTTGGAAGGCCATTGTCTACTTGTAAAGAATTTAGGAGAATTCAGGCATGGGTTCCTTACTGACCTGTGGACATTGCTATACTGTATCATTTTGTTCTATATGCAGTACAATAATTCTGTTACCATGTAGTAGTTGTCATTAAATTGTGTCCTCAATATTTCCTTAATACGTATTATCCTGATTTTTTTCATTCTTTTAGCTTTCCATTGGTCCTCTCCAATGGGTTGTTTTCCACCTATTGCAACTGTCTCCATATTCTAATTTTATTTAGAACTTCATTTACCATCACAAAATATATTTGGGAGTTTGACTTTGAATTTACTTAAATGTATAAGTCACCACTTAACTCAAAGTTCTCTAGATAAACATGTTCAATTATCCATTATTTTAGGTTACTTATATAAAACACAGGTATGGCAGTATTAAGAGAGCTAATGGTTGAAAATGTCCTAGATTTGAAGATAAGCATGAATCCTGACAGTGCAGGAATGCACCAAGTAGTGAACTGGGATGATAAGCACAATACCATACACAACATTGTGAAACTAAAGAATATAAATAAATCTTTACAATAGCTATTATTAAAGAGTATGTTACAACCAAACTAATAACAATGTTTCAGCACCACACTTCTCACCACACTCCATTGTGCCCATAAAATTGTTAAGTAATACCTTTAATGTGTTGAGTGTAAACAACTGTCAAGCTAGAATTATATATTCTGCCAATAGATCATTCAAGACTGAGGGTAAAATAATGACATGTTAAACACAGTAAAACAGTATTAATCATGGCTCTTTATTTAAGGGAATTTTAAAAATACTAATAAAGTACTGCAATAAGAAGGAAATTAACTCCAGAAGAAAATGGTGGGTGATAATCAGTAAGGGTGAACAGAAAAATTGGTAAACATGTTGGTAACTCAGTATAATGATTGACTGTAATTAGGATTAATAATAATTTAATTATTATTTTGAGTGATTATTCTGTGGTTAGTAAATACAAGTTCAAAACAAAATCAAAAGATGACTTGGATTTTTTTACTCCTACTTGCAATTTTTTTCATGCATTTACTTTACATAGAATATAGAAAAATCTTAAATATAAAGTTGCTTTTTTTTCTTTTCCAGAAAGGGTGAGAGTTTATATGCTTCGCACATACATTGCAGCAATGTGACAAATAGAGTTTTTCTGAAACCTTAAGATAAATACAGGATGTTTTCAATAACTTGAAAAACAAAGGGTGAGAAATCCAGTCCTTATTTACAATTAAAATCTTATGAAAAGGTAAGACTATAATGTATTCAGAGTAATAGAAAACATATTTGCTTTTTGTAATAGATAATGGATATGTTGAGAGAATAAGGAAGTTAAAAAAACTGATAAATTGTTAGCTTAGAATAGTGTATGCAGCACATACTCATTCTGGCTACACCTCAGTGGATGGGTGAAGAAATTAATATCAATATAATTTTTGAAATATAAAATTGTGGATTTATGATAGGAGCTGGGGCAAATGTGCTGAAATGGAAAAATCCCTTCCTTTTAGAACTGTTAAACTACCACCAACTTTGGTACTGGCCTTCCCACTCTGTCCTCTATTGTTCATTGATCTTGTCCTTGAGAAATAAACTTTATAAAATGAAAACTTAACACATTTCATTTGATTTATGGATAGCTTCATATAGTATATATGGCTTGTTTTGCTGACGCAGTTACCTATCTTCCAGATCTTTAACTAAACTCTCATTTGATGTTGTGTGTCAAAAGTGGTTCCAAAGAATCTATCAGATTATTATCAGTTGAGGTCTCTAATAAAATAGTCAAGCACACATATAAGGGATCAAATCCCTGACAACTGTACCCATTTAAGCCCTAAGGTATTCAAATAAAGCACAACTTTATATATTATGTGTGTGTGTGTGTGTGTAGTGTGTGTGTAAGCTCACACAATTTATTTATACACACACACACACACATACACACACACACACACACACTTACTTGCTTGTCAATTTACCTAATCTATAATGTGTTCTTTGAAGTGATTCAGTATGTTTGGTCTCTTAGTTCCATCTCATAGATTTACTTACCATTTACCTTTTACCTCCACAGTAGTGATTTTGTTTAGTACATCATGATTAATCCATATCAAGTACTCCCTTTTATTTTGTTAGATATTTTTAAAAAAAGGTATTTGGCTAGGTGCAGAGTTAATATTTGTTAGTTGTAACATATTTGTAGGGGCTCAAATTAATAGCCTTGTTTTCCCTCTCTGAGTAAAAGTGAATGAAACCACAATAAAAGAAATACTCATAATCCAATATAAAAGTATACATTTTATGTATCATAAACATTTTATGCCAACTTTGATTCTAAAATGTCTGGAATTTTATTTGACACTGTCAGGGTTTTCCAGAGTAAGAACTGTTGTGTTTTATACTGGCATTAAGTCAAAATGCATCTTCCCCTGAGTTTCTGTCTGCCACTCTTTCATACTTAATTGAAAGTGATCTAATGTCAGATTCCTGAGTGTTAGTTGTCAGCAAAACAAATATTGCAATGCACCATGGGGAACGACATGAATCTGTGGAAAGGTGAATGTTTTTATAACATCAGCCAGTGTTTGCAGGAAAATATTTATTGCCACCTGCTATGGATATATAATTAGTTGTGACTGCATACATGTGTAGGTATAATCATTTCTCTTTGCCAAAAGTTTAATATTATTTTGGCATTTAATTTATAGGACATGTGGGGAAAGATCAATTGGCTCAATTACATGAGAAAAAAAACAACTTATAATGCAAACATAGTTATTATGAAGTATAGATTTAAAAAATTATTTTAGCAAAATATTACCTTTACTGACAGTGTAAGAGATTCTAATATAGCTAGCTTCTCACACTTGAGGACCAGGGGAGACTGACAAATTAAATACAGGTAGAGATTTCCCTTCACTTAATGTCCTAACTATTTATGTCAGTGTTTCTACTTTAAGTACATATGCTCCAAAAGAAAACTGAATATTAAAAAAACAAAACAACAACAACAACAACAGAAACTAGGCAATATTAGAGCTTTATAACATAACTGCAACTCTGGAAGTGAAGTGAATCTCTGAGTGTTCTTTTTGTGTGGATATGTTTCCAGTATTTAATACAAAAATAGCATAAGGACTACTGGGAAATTATCCTACTGTACTACTATCTTTTCACTCTCCACCCACCTTCACCCACCCCCCCCACTGCCAAACCTTATATAAGTACTCTTAGAGGAATCAAATTTATGCCTATTTTAAAGTGGTGACATGTCGAAATCATAGAGCTTTGTTGTTCTGGGCTAGATATTATTCTCTAAAGAATAAAGTTCCAGTGAACCAGAACAATCTCCTTCATTGGCTGTTTTAGCAAACAGACTTTTCCCTAAAGCACAATTAGAATTGTAACCAACTGTCAATAAGATCCACAGAGATTATATGAAGGGTGTATACTAAGGGTCTGCATTGTCTATGCCCGTGTAGAAGGTAGACGGACATCATTTTTTAACATCTTCCAATTGTTAATTGGACCTCTTCTCTATGGTTGGAAAAGCAGAAATTCAGTAACGAGTTTGTTAGGTAGGAGTTTAACATGCTACCCAAGTGGACATTTTAATTGATTGTTCTTGGAATCAGTGATATGGGCCTAAATATCAATCCATTAATGGGTTTCCTCTGGATACAAAATTTCCTGGGATTAAAGATATTTAACCACAGAACAGATGACTATTTAAAGGGACATTATAGCTAAGTGGCAAGCATTTATTCTAGAACAAGATGAACTTTAAAGATCTTTCCAACACTAACATTCTATCTGTACTGTCCCATGAAGCAGAAACTTGGAAGATAGACAAACCAGTGCACATAGGAGATAACCACAACTTTTTTCTGTGTGGTTACCTTAAATATCATTGCCTTATTTATTTTTTCAACAAATATTCATTGAGCTCCTGCTACATGTTAGGCATCCTTTAAGGCATTGGGGTTATGTTTGTGAATAAGAGACACATTGTCCCTAATTTAAGAGTCTAATGGATATTTATTTTAAAGACATAACTTCATGATCAATTATTGATCACCCTTGTGATCATTCAAATGCTAAGAGTAGAGTATATGGATATAAAATACAAGGAGATCTAATTTTGTTTCTTAGAAATTGGGGAAATCTTTCCCTGGATAAATAATGTTTCAGCTGAGTACTGAAATAAGAGTTAGGAGATGTCCAGTAAAAAATGATGGCAATAATCATTTCAAGGGGGCCAAGGTTATCAAACAAAGGGTTTTGGTAAGACAGGGAGGAAATACAGTGACTTGGACCAAAGTGGAGGACTTATCGATGTAGATACTAAAGGAAAGCGATGTATGAAGGATAACTCTCACACTTATGCCATATGGCTCATTAACATCAGATTAAGAAATATAGTATCATGAAAAGAAAATGCTACCTGTTCTTAAGAGCTCCGTTGCCCTGGGTAATAGCTATCCTCTCTTACCCTTATTAAGGTTAAAATAGACTGTTTTCAAAAATTTTTTTTAATAAAATAAAAGGCTTTTCAGGGTTGCTAGGATTAGAGAAAATTTGAGTAAGGTTTTTGACAAAAAGTGTTTAGCAAAAGTTGATATCATTAGTGCTACTGTCATTAATACTATTATTTAACATCAAGTTGTCAGTTTAGAGCAGCCTAGGAAACTGAAGTTTGGAACATAGCTTTCTGCTCCTCTGTTATTAAGGAACTCTGAACAATTAATTTATTTTTGTACCTTTGAAGTCCTTTTTCCATGTTCTTTACATAAATGTAATATTCTCCTGTTTCTTTGGACTCTTGTTTTCTTCCATGTTACTATAGAAATTAGTCTTTCTAACCTGAACATCCAGTGAAATTCCTACTCCTTGACAGGTATATAGATAGGAGGAAGACAGAAGAGGTCTTAGACAAATCCAAATTGTGAGTGATTTTGTAAAACTTTTATCCATCTGTTTTTCAGTGATTTGTTTTGGAGAATGCAAGTCTGCTTTTTATAATGCACATATGCAATGCACCACTAGAGGCCATAAGACACCTCTGTAAATAAACAGACCAATTAGCATTTTAATTGACAGGCAAAAGTTTGTGATGACAGCTGGAACAAGTGAATTTTTCAGTGAGGGTTAGAAATTTGGAGGAAGCGAAATGAAATATTGTATATTGTTTTATGTGTTTAAGAGTTTCTATGTAATCAACTTTATAAAATAATTTTGTAAAGGATTGTAAACCAGTTTTGAAATGTGAATTGATGATAGACATTTGTATGAGGCCTTCTGAGATAATATGACTTTTTCATAATCATAAAGTTAAAATAATACAATTATATTTAGCCATAAATAAGTAGGCCATGAAACAGTTTATAAGATTATAACAAATAGTTATAAGAAAAACAGAATTAATAATAGAAAAAGACAAGTTCCATTTATTTCCATTAAAATGAGAATCTGTAAACATAATATATGTGCAAATGAATGTCAACATCCAATTCTAAATCTTCCACTTTAACTTTTGAGTTTTAGTTTTAAATTCAGCTAAATGTTTATAACAACCATCTTGACTGTAGAAACTTCACTTCCAAGGGCTCATATTAAATACATGTTTTCATCACGGTGATTATATTTTCAACTCAAAATGGCATTTTGTTGACAATTGAATGTCCCATAAAGACTAGCAGGAAATACTACTAATAAAAGAAATCTGAATTCATTTAATTTTCCACATCTTGAAAGAACATAACTTGACAGTAGTTTCTCAGAGATAAGCTGGAGAAGGATTTTTTTTTTTTTTTTTTTTTTTTTTTTTGGTACCTAGGCTAAAGTGGTTTAAAGTAGGTCTTTCAAAGTGGGGAGCTTATAGGGACTGGATGAAGTTGATGACACAAGTGTTTTGAAGAAAGCATTAAAATAAACTTTGATCAACAGGTTCTTTTCCATGTGAGGAATCTATTGCAACAATAGATTTGATGTTTGTTCATCTTGACAAAGTATTATTCAGATAAAACGGTTGGCAAACTTTTCTTAAATAAAACAGTGAAGTTATTTATTTATAGTTATAATTTCCCCACCAAGAATTTTCTATGAGAGTCATATTAACATAGGTGCTTTCAGTTAAGTAATGCTGATGCTGGTTATATCAATTCTCACAGACCATTGTGTGTCTTTCTCTGGCCTATGCTGGAAGATGATCAGAGCTATCTGCTCTCTGGAGATGATCACTCCAGATCTTTATATGGGAGCATCAGTGTCAACATGCTAGATCCTTTTGATTAATATATATATTTTTTTATTTTTACATAAGTTATTCACAAGAATTATAGTTGGTAATTTTATGTATCAGTATTATACTTGCTTTATGAAAGTTTGGGAAGTTTCTCTACAGTTTTAATATTTGGAATAATTCATACAATGAATAGAATAGCTAATCATTGAATCTGGTAGAATTCCTTTGTTAAGTCCTATATCTGCTGCTTTGTTGGAAGGTGGGGATGGGGAAGATGTATTTTCTTTTCTTTTTTTTTTTTTAGAGAGAGAGAGAACGTGCATGCAAAAGCAGTTAGAGGAACAGAGGAGGACAGAATTTTTTTGTAAAGATTTGATTTATTTTTTAATTTGAGAGAGAAAAGAGTGAGCAGGGGAGAAGAAAGAGAATCCCAAGCAGGTTCCACACTCAGCACAGAGCCTGACTTGGAGCTTGATCCCACGACCCTGAAATCATGACCTGAGCCCAAATCAAGAGTAGGTTGCTCTATGGACTAAGCCACTCAGGTGCACCAAGAAGATATTTTCTTAATAATTACAATGATTTATCCTATTTGTTTTTGGATGTGTAAGCTAATAGGATCAATTTTCGTAGACTATTTTGCTAGGAAATTATCCATTTCATGCAAGTTTTCATATCTATTTTTACAGAGGTCTACATGTTAGTCTCATAATTTTTAAATCACTTATGTTTCAATGATTATTTTCCCCCTTTGCATTACTTGTTTTGTGTTTCTCTTTTTGTTTGAACAAGTTAGCTATCAACTAATTAAATCTAGGTTTTCTCATAATATTTTGCTATTATTTCCTCCCTTAAATTTCCATATGAAAAGGCCCACTTTGTTTTCCTTTGTCTAGTTTCCTAAGCAGAGAGATTATTTTACATCTTTCTAAATTACTGATAAAAAAGTTTAGAGATATGAATTTTAATCTCTTATTAATTTAAATGTATCATATATTCAGATGTGTAGGGTTTTCCTTGTCATTAACTTTTTAAAAGTCTAGTTTCAGTGTATACTTTCCCTCCTACTCAATATTTGTCTGACAAAGGGTATGAAAATTTCTGAGTGGAAGGCCCTTTTTTGTTTGTTTTTTGTTTTTCTTGGTAATTTCTAGGGTTTCTTTTTTGCCATTTGATGAGGAAATCTACTATTTCTGCCTTGTGAAAATTAATGTTTCTTTGTCACCTATTAAGGAACATTTTGTAAATATCTCTTGGATAGTTGAAAAGACAATGTATTCTCTTATTGTAGGGGGTAGAGTTTGAAATATACCAATGGGTCCACCTTGTTGTATCATGTTTAGATATTTTATCTCCTTACTTATTTACTTGTCCATTTGATCTGCTTTGAACTGGTCATATTTTAAATATCCTCTTATTAGAGTGTTTGTATTTATATATCTGACCTTGCATGCTCTATGGTTTTTGCTTCAGATAGGAATTTACTATTTTACATGAAAACAGTTTTATTCTCTGTAGTATTTAGTAGGACTATAGGAGTATTTCATTTTGGGTAATTTTGCATCACTACTGGCAAAATTCTTCTCAATAGTTTGTTCAATATCTTGTGATATAGGAGAAGTTTAGGTTGTATCTGGTGAGAACAGAACCTATTCCTAGCCATGAATTACCTAAGAGATTGTTACTTCTAATTCTTTTGGCCATTTTCCCCTAATGTTGTACAGCTTTATTACATACTTTAATTGATTATTATTTATCTAAAAACTCAAAGGAGTCTTTTTCAGATCTCTGGAGCTCCCTCTCTAGGGAGCTCTTTTTTGTCTGGTACTCTGCTTTATAAACATATAAATTTGCTTAACCCCACCCAGCCCCTGCTCAGTTTTCTTTATCACTTATTACAACAGGCTATTGTGATGTCTACATTTGTAAACTTTATTATCCTAATTTTATCAAATTAAAATCAATTAAACATATATTGATTATTGTTCTTTCTGTGAATAGAATGAGAACATGTATATGAATAAATGATATCCTCCAATACTCAAATGATATGCATCTTTTAAAATGAAAATCTAGGGACACCTGAGTGTCCAATTTCAGCTCATGTCATATTCATATGTAACAGAACAAGATTGACACTGACTTAACCAGATCTCCCCTCCTCCAGACCAACACAGCCACCAGCCACTGGTTCCAAGGCACCATCAGCTATCAGTCCAGTGGTTTTGAATTTTCCAATTTGTTCTTGGTTAATTCTTATATATTCTTATATATTATATATTATATACATAATATGTAATCATATAATACATGTACTATATATACATTATATATTATGTATATATGTATATGTTATATATAGTATATAATTATATGACATATTATGTATATATGCATATGTAGATATATATATAAATACATATTTGTTATTATTATTATTTATTCTTCCTCTTCCTCCTCCTCCTCCTCCTTTTATTTTTCTTATTCCATCCCTTCTCTGTCCTGGTTATTCTGATTGTTGGTTTGTTTAAGCAAACATTTTTAATCTATTCTTTTTTACAACTCTTCTGTATCTCTTTATTTTCCTCTCCTTATCTCTAGAATAAGTCATATAGTCTCTCTGATTCTCTGCCCGCTCAATTTTTCTTTTCTTTTCTTTTTTTTCCCCCACCCTGTCATTTCTCTCTTTGTATGGGATAAAGCTTCTCCAGCAGCAACCCCCCCACTTAAGTTTTTTTCCAGGGTTACTTCAATGAACAAATCAAAGCACACCTGGTGGAAGGACCAAACCACAACTACAAGTAGGGACATAAAGCAACCAGAGTCACAACAACAGAGAACATGCTACACACTCCAAAAACACCTCCTGAAGGGCCAGGCCCTGGACAGTGGATGACCCCTTTTAATATAGAAGTGCTCAAAGGTGCAGGACACATAATAAGCTATTAAAATTCATAAGGGACAGAAAACTAGCCAAAATGGTGAAATGGAAGAATTCTTCTCAAAAGAAATTCCAGAAGAAATCACAGGTAGAGAATTGCTGAAAACAGATATAAACAATATATCTGATCAAGAATTTAGAATAATAGTAATAAGATTAATAGCTGGACTTAAAAAAAAGCATAGAAGACAGCAGAGAAACTATTGCTGCAGAGATCAAGGAACTAAGAAATAGTCACAACTAGTTAAGAAATGATGTAAATGAGGTGCAAAATAAACAAGACGCAGTGACAGCAAAGATGGAGGAAGCAAAGGGGAGAAAAGTAAAATAGAAGATAAAATTGTGGAAAATTATGAAGCCAAGAAAAAGAGATAAGAAAATATTAGACGACAAGAGAATTAGAGAACTAAGTGATTCAATGAAACATAATAATACCTGTATCACAGAAGTTTTGGAAGAAAAAGAAGAGAGAGAAAGGGACAGAAGGTTTACTTGAACAAAGTATAGCTGAGAACGTCTCTAATCTGGGGAAGGAAATAGACATCCAAATCCAGGAGGCACACAGAACTCCCTTCAGGTTTAACAGGAATGGGTCTTCTCCATGTCATATCATACTAAAACTGGCAAAATACAAAGATAAAGAGAGAATTCTGAAAGCAGCTAGGGACAAATGCATCTTAACCTACAAGGGCAGACACAGGGTAGTAGCAGATCTGTTCACTAAAACTTGGCAGGCCAGAAGGGAGTGGCAGGAAATATTCATTGTGCTGAATAGGAAAAAATATGCAGCCAAGAATCCCTTATCCTGCTAGCCTGTCATTCAGAACAGGAGGAAAGATAAAAGCTTTCCTAGACAAACAGAAACTGAAGGAGTTCATGATCACTAAACCAACCATGAAAGAGATCCTAAGGGGGATTCTGTGAGTGGAATGTTGCAAAGACTACAAAGGACCAGAGACATCACCACAAGTGTGAAACCTACAGATAACACAAGGACACTAAATCTATATCTTTCAATAATAACTCTGAATGTAAATGGACTAAATGCTCCAATCAAAAAAATATAGGGTGTCAGAATGAATAAAAAAAAAAAAAAAAAGATTGTTTTATATACTGTCTACAAGAGACTCATTTTAGACATGAGGACACCTTCATATTGAAAGGGAGGGGATGGAGAACCATCTATCATGCTATTTCAAGTCAAAAGAAAGCTGGGATAGCCATACTTATATCAGACAGACTAAATTTTAAACTAAAGGCTGTAACAGGAGATGAAGAAGGGAGTTATATCATAATTACAGTGTCTATCCATCAAGAAGAGCTAAGAATTATAAAAGTTTATGCACCCAATTTGAGAGAACACAAATATATAAAACAATCACAAACATAACCAATCTTATTGATAAGAATATGGTAATTGTAGGGGACTTTAATACTCTAATTTCAGCAATGGACAGATCATCTATGCAAAAAAATCAATAAGGAAACAAGGCCCTGAATGATACACTGGACCAGATGGACTTCACAGCTATATTCAGAACTTTTTATCCAAAAGCAAGAGAATACACATTCTCTAATGCACATGGAACATTCTCCAAGAAAAATCACATACTGGGTCACAAAACAGCCCTCAATAAATATGAAAGAATTGAGATCATACCATGCACATATTCAGATCACAATGCTATGAAACTTGAAATCAACCACAAGAGAAAAAAAAAAATTGGAAAGTCCCCAAATTCATGGAGGTTAAAGAACATCATACTGAAGGATGAATGGGTCAACCAGGCAATTAAAAAAGAAATTAAAAAATATATGGAAGCAAATGAAAATGAAAACACAACAGTCCAAACCCTTTGGGATGTAGCAAAGGCAGCCTTAAGGGGAAAACACATTGCAATCCAGGCTTAGCTCAAGATACAAGAAAAATCCCAAATACAAAACCTAACCACACACCTAAAGGAACTAGAAGCAGAACAGCAAAGAAAGTACAAAGCCAGCAGAAGAGAAATAATAAAGAGTAGAGCAAAAATAAACAATATAGAATCTAACAAAAATAAGAACAGATCAATTAATCTAAGAGTTGGTTTTTTGAAAAAATAAAATTGATAACCCCTTAGCCAGACTTCTCAAAAACAACACAGAGAACCCAAATAGATAAAATCACAGATGAAAGAAGAGAGATCACAACCAACACTACAGAAACACAAACAATTATTAGAGAACACTATCAAAAACCATATGACAACAAACTGGACAACCTGGCAGAAATGGGTAAATTCCTAGACACCCACACACTACCAAAACTTAAACGGGAAAAAGTAGAAAATTTGAATAGTCTCATAACCAGTGAAGAAATTGAATCACTTATCAAAAATATCTCCCAACAAATAAGAAGCCCTGGGCCAGATGGGTTCCCAGGGGAATTCTACCAGACAATTAAAGCAGAGTTAATACCTATCCTTCTCAAGCTGTTCCAAAAAAATAGAAATGGAAGAAAAGCTTCCAGACTCAATCTATGAAGCCAGCATTACTTTGATTCCCAAACTGGACAGAGACCTCACTAAAAAGGATAATTATGGGCCAATATCCCTGATGAACATGGATGCAAAAATTCTCAACAAGATACTACCATATCAAATTCAATAGTATATTAAAAGAATTATTCACCATAATCAAGTGAGATTCATCCCAGAGCTGCAGGGCTGGTTCAATATCCGCAAATCAATGTGATACATCCCATTAATAGAAGAAAGGATAAGAACCATATGATCCATATGATCCTGTCAATAGATGCAGAAAAAGCATTTGACAAAATACATAATGACAAAGGGGGTCAATATTTCAAGAGACATGGCAATTATTAATGGCATGCACCTAATAAAATAGCATCAAAATACAGGAAACAAACTGAAAGAACTGCAAGGAGAAATAAATGAATCCACTATTATAATTGGAAAACTAAGCACCCCTCTATCAGAAATGGAAATATCCAGCAGGCACAAAATCAGTAAGGATATAATTAAACACACCAGCATCAATCAACTGGAAATCATGGATATCTATAAACTACTTCATTCAACATAAGATTACATATTCTTCTCAACTTGCATTGAACATTCACCATGATAGACACATTCTGTGCCATAAAAACACTTTAAAATTAAAAGAATAGAAATTATATGATGTCTGCTGTCAGACCATAATAAAGTCAAACTAGAAAACAGAATGATAACTACAAAATCTCAAAACACTTGGAGATAAATCAACACACTTTAAAAAAAATTATTTATTTTGAGAGGGAGGGAGAGAAAGAGAGAGAGAGGGAGAGAGCAAGCAAGGGAGGGGCAGAGAGAGGGAGAGAAAGAGAATCCCAAGCAGGCTCCATACTTTCAGTGCAGAGACCGATGTAGGACTCAAACACACTAAGTGTGAGATCATGACCTGAGCCAAAATCAAGAATCAGCCGCTTAACCAACTGAGCCACCCAGGCTCCCTAAACCAACACACTTCTTAATAAGTTAAAGAAAGAATCTCAAGAGAAATACTTTGAACTGAATAAAAATGGAAATACAACTTATCAAGATTCATGAGATGTAGTGAAAGCAGAGTTTAAAGGGAGATTCATGGCATCAGAAGCATATAACTGAAAAGTTAGAGGTAAAAAAAAAAATCATCTAAGCTCTCATTTTGTGAATCTAAATGAAGAGAAAGTTAAGTCCAAAGTAAACAGAGCAATAGGAATAAAAACTAGAGCAGATATTAATGAAATTGAAAGCAGTAATCAATAGAGAATATCAAGAAAACCAAAAGCTGTTTTTCTTTTTAAATAATCAATAGAATCAATAGGTCTCTAGCCATGCTAAGAAAAAAAGACATATTGCCAATATCAAAAGGAGGGGGATCACTACAAATCCCATAAACAACAAAAGGATGATTAAAGGAATATGATGAACTCTATGAAGTTAACTGAAGTGGACCAATTCCTTGAAAGACACAATTTGCCAAAACTGACAGAAAAAAATAGCAATCTGAATCAGCCTATATCTGATTGAATAAATAATTAATAAGCTGCCAAAATAGAAAACACTGTGCCCACATGAATTCACTATTGAAGACTGCAGAATTTTAAGAAAATATACAAGTTCTATATAATCTCTTCCAGAGGACAAAAGCAGATGAAATACTTTCTAATTTATTCTATGAGGCTAGCATTACTTTAATAACAAAACCAAAACTTTACAAGAAAAAAAAAATACTGGTCTTTCGACCAGTATTTCTTATAGGTGCAAAATTTCTTAACAAAATATTAGCAAATTGAATTCAATAATGCACAAAATGAATTTTACACAACAACCAAGTGGGTAAGATTGGCTCAACATTTTAAAATTAATGTAATCACATCAACAGGCAAAAATAGAATCATATGATCATATCAATAGATGCAGAACAAAAAAAAAAACCTTTTGACAAAAATCCAATACCCAATTATGGTAAAAAAAAAAAAATCTCAGAAAACTAGGAATAGAGGGAAACTTCTTAAATTTGATAAATAACATGTGAAAAACTTCTATCTAATATCATATATCTTGATGAGAAACTCAAAAATTTCCATTGAAGATCAGGGACAGGGAAAGGATATCCCCTTTCACCAGTGCCTTTAAACACTGTACTGGTAGTCCTAGGTACTACAGTAAGAAAAGGAAAGAAAAGCTATGTAGTTTGGGAAGAAGAATTAAAACTCTCTTTGTTCACAAATGATATGATCATCTATGTTGAAAATCTGAAAGAATAACAAAAACTCCTTATACTAATAAGCAATTATAGCAAAGTTGCAGATGCAAGACTAATATACACAACTCAATCAGTTTCCTATATATCTGCAATGAACAACTGGAATTTGAAATTAAAATCACAATACTGTTTAATTTTTTATCCCCCCCAATGAAACACTTCATTATAAATCTAACAAAATATAAGTAAGATCTATATAAGACAACTACAAGCTATGCTGAAAGATAACAATTAAGAACTAAATACGTGGAGAGATGTTCCACATTCATTGGTGGGAAAACACAGTATCAACAAGTATTAATTCTTCCCAAATTAATCTATGGATTCAATGCAATCCCAGTAAAAATCTTAAGTGAGTTGTTTTGTGGATATCAACAAACTGAGTCTAGAGCTTATGTGGAGAGGTAAAAGTGTCAGAATAGCCAATTCAATATTGAAGGGGAAGAACAAAGTTGTAGGACTGAGACTACCCAACTTTAAACAATGAAACCACAGTAATCAGACAGTGTGGTACCAGTGAAGAATTAGATGGATACAAAGGGAACAGAATAGAGAGCCCAGAAACAGATCCATATAATCAACCTGTGTTTGACAAAGGGGCAAAGGCAATACAACGGGCCAAGATTATCTTTTTAACAAATAGCACAGGAACAACTGGACATCCATGTGCTTAAAAAAAGAAAAAAAAAAATGAGGGCGCCTGGGTGTCCTGGTTAAGCGTCCAACTTTCTATTTCAGCTCAGGTCATAATCTCACAGTCGTGAGCCTGAGCCCCAATTTGGGTTCCATGCTGGATGTGGGGTCTGGTTAAGATTCTTTCTCTTTTTTTGCTGCCCCCCATCAAAAAATAAAATAAATAACTTAAAATGGATAATAAACCTAAATGTAAACTAAAAGCCCATAGAAGATAACCTAGGACAAAACCTAGATATCCTCGGATATGATAATGACTTTTTAGTTACAATAAAAAAGGGATAATCAATGAAAGAAATACTTGATAAATGAGACTTTATTGAAATTAAAAACTTCTGCTCTACAAAGGACAATGACACCAGAATGAGAACATATGCATAGACTAGGAGAAATATTTTCAAAAGATATAGGATGAAGGACTTTATCCAAAATATATACGAAAAACACTTAAGACTCGACACAAGGAAATGAAAAACCCGATTAACAAATGGACGATAGATCTGAAGAGACACTTTGCTAAAGAAGATATACAAATGGCAAGTAAGCATATGAAAATATATTGAACATCATATGTCATTAAGGAATTACAAATTAGAACAATGAGCTACCACTACACATTTATTACAACACATAAAGTCCAAAAACAGGGTCAAATGTTGATAAGGATGTAGAGGCACAAGAACTCTCATTGTTGGAAGTAATTGAAAATCATACAGCCACTTGGAAGAGAGTTTGGCAGTTTCTTACAAACCTAAACTTACTTTAATCATACAATTTAACAATCACACTCTTTGTATTTACCAAATAAATTGAAAACCTGTGTCCACATAAAATTTTCATGTGGATGCTCATAAGAGCTTGGAATCAACCAAGATGTCTTTCAGTAGACAGTAGATAAAAACTGTAGTATATCCAGATAATGGAATATTATTCTGTGCTAAAACAAACAAACAAACAAACTATCAAGCCCTAAAGAAAACAAGAAGAACCATAAATGTATATTACTGAGTGAAAAAAGCCAATCTGAAAAGACTATATGCTGTGTGATTCTAACAATATGACATTCTGGAAAAGGCAAAACTATGGATGCAGTGAAACAACTTCTTGTCACCAGGGGTTCGGGGAGGGAATGATGGGTACACAGATCTCAGCATTTTTAGGGAACTAAAAGTTATATGATATTACAATGGTGTATACAAGTTATTATACATTTTTTAAAAGCCATAGAATATAAAACACCAAGGGTGAATCCTGTGTGATTCATGAAAAGAAAATTGACCCAGAAAGTTAGAGAGAGAGAGAGAAGTAAACAGGGCATCAGAAAGGAAGAGTAACATGGGAAAAAGGAGAAACATGGCTGCATGGCTGCAATAAACTATCATGCTCCTTAGGAGTTTTATAAATTCTATTTGATAATTAAAACATAAGTTATAACACTAGCTGGTGTTCAAGACAATGATCTTGAACAATGGGGAAGATAAAGTAACCAAATGAAGTAAGATTTCTATATTTCAGTGAAGGTGGTAATTTGTCAGTCAATTAATGATGATAATCTGTAAATATTTTTGCAAAATCCCTTGCAATTGCTAGAAAAGCTATGCCATGTGATTTAAAAAACTATTAAAAAGGCATTATTAAATAAAAGATATGAATAATCAAAGAAGAGAAAAATCAAGAAACAAGAACTAGAGAAAATGGAAGATAATAAAATAATACACATAATTTTAACATATCAATAAATCCTGTAAGTCTAAACTGTCTAAATATACCCATCAAAAGGCAGAGAAGATAGGCAGAATGTGGGGAAAAAAAAAAAAAAGCAGCCCACTATATGTTTATATGTTGTTTACAAGAAATTCACTTAAAACACAATTTTGTAAATGGGTTAAAGAGATAAAAAAATCCTAATCATTAATATATAAAAAATAATAAAAAACAAAAAACAAACAAGAAAAAAGGACATCAGAGCTAAGAATATTATTACCACAAAGAATGGCATTTATGCAATGATTTTTAAAGCCAATATACTAAGAAGACCTAATAATCCTAAAGGTAACAAAATGTAACAAACAAAAGCCTCAAAATGCATGAAGCAAAGACAGAGCTGAAAGGAGAACTAGAAAAATTGACAATTTTAGTTCAGGACTTAAATGTCCACATCTCAACAACTAATAAGATTACTAGGTAAAAATAAGTAAGTGCATAAATCTCAAAAATGCAAACAAGACATAATTAACTAATGTAGAACTCTCAGCCTAACAGCTGAGTATATTTCTTGCAAGCATGCATGAAATAATCCTTAAAAATTCTGAGCCACAAAATGAAACTTAAATTTAAAATATTTGAAATCATGCAGAAACTGTATCTTAATAAAACTGAAACTAGAAATCAGTAACATTAGAAATAAGTAAAATTCTCTAATAATTGAAGTCATTCCTCAAGACGAGAGTAAGGAGAGCAAAAATAAACTGAAAGTAAACAGAAGGAAGGAAAATAACAAATAGCATAGACCAATGTAATTGAAAATGGGAAAATAGAGAAAAATCAGAAAACAAAAAAGCTGGTTATTCAAAAAAAATAGAAAAAGTAATAAGCCTTTGCAAGACTGACAAAAATTTTAGAGTAGACACAATCACCAATATTAGGAATTAAAAATAGGCTATTACCACAGATCCTGTAGCCACTTATTAAAAGGATAATAAATAGTATAAACATGTTTATGTTTCTAAATTCAACAATTTAGAATAAACCAACTTCTTAAAAACAACACACTATTAAAACTGAACCAAGATGAAATAGATAATCAGAATCATCCTGTAACAATTAAAGTAATTGAATTTGTAATTAAAACATTCCTGAAAAAGAAATATCCAGCCCCAGATGGTTTCACTGGAGAACGCTGCCAAATATTTTAAAAGAATGAACTCCAAGTTTATAAAATCTTTTCCAGGGAATAGAAAGAAAACATCCCAATGAATTTTATGAAAACAATTATCCTGATACCAAAATCAGAGACCATACAAAAAATAAAATTATAAATGAAAATATCACATGAATTTACAAAATTAATCCTTATATTCTTACACTTCTCCAAAACAAAGAAATATTAGAAAACAAGTTACAATAATGTATACACATATTTTTGTAATTTTTAAAGGTTTATTTATTTTTGGGAGAGAGTGAGACAGAGCGTGAGCAGGGGAGGGGCAGAGAAAGAGGGAGACACAGAATCTGAAGCAGACTCTAGGCTCTGAGCTTTCAGCAGTCAGCACAGAACCCATGCTGGGCTCGAACCCATGAACCATAAGATCATGACCTGCGCTAAAATTGGATGCTCAACTGACTGAACCACACAGATGCCCCAATGTATACATATTTTTGTTTAAAAAACATTCCATGACCAAGTGAGGTTTATTGCAGAGATGCAAGTTTGTATTGATATTTGAATACCAATGAGTGCAATCTACTATATTAGCAGGTTAAATGGAAAAAAAGCACATTATCATATCAATTGGTACAGGAAAACATCTGACAGAATTCAACACTCATGAATGAGAACACTCTTGGCAAGGTCAGAATAGGAGAGAACTATCTGAACTTGAAGGTGAGCATTTTCAAAAAATTCTCCAGCTAGCAACATTCTGTGGATGGTAAAAACACATTGCTTCACTTCAAAATCTGGAACAAGGCCAGATGTCCATTTACGTTCAACAAAGTAGTAGAAATTCTAGCTACTGTAGTAAGACAAGGCATATATATTGATAATAAAACTGTCCCTATATGTAATTGTCATGATAATCTGTGAAAAAAGTCCATAAGAATCTAGAATAAAAAAAAAAAATCAGACATAAGTGAATTCAGTTATGCTGTAGAATACATGATCAACCATAAAAATCACTATCTGTAATTTTTTATACCAACAATGAAATTGTAGAAATGAAAATAAAAATATGATTTACAGCCACTCCAAAAAGTGAAATACTAACAAAACATATAAGGTATATACTTAATAAAATGTATGACTTGGATGCTGAATTTTATAAAATGTTGATGAAAGAAATCAAACACCAAAATAAATGGATACATGGTGTTCATCGATTGGAAGACTGAATAAAGTAAAGAGGTCAATTCTCTTTATTGATTTATAGGCCCACCGAAATTCCCATTAAAATCCCAACAGGGTTTTTGTGGACATACACAAGTTTATTTTAAATTTATATGAATTGCACAGGACCTATAATAGCTTTAAAAAAAAATTGACAAAGTAGCATAAAGGGGGAGTGATCCCTTCGCCCAATTTACCCTTATTAAATTCCTACAGTAATCAAGAATGTATGACTTTGATGGAAGGACAGACACATAATTCAATGGAACAAATAGAGGACACAGAAATAGACCCACACAAATATGTTCAAGTAATTTTACAAATGTGCAAAAGCAAGTCAATGTAGAAATAATAGTATTTTCAACAAACGGTGTTGGAACAATTGGTAATGCATGTGTACTAGTACTGATAACACTGATTCTATCTTTGGCCCTCCATCTTGTTCTTCCCTCTGGTACACAGATGGTGCCACTTTAGATAACTACCTTGTGACTTTACCGTCTTGCCTCTGGCTCCCTAAAGCCTGGGGATTAAGGTCAGAATAGCTGCATAGAATGGATGGAGAGTAGGTGTGTAGTGCCCTATATCATCTGGGGATGAGACAATTAGACAGAGATTAGATAGGAAATGTCTGAAACCTGTATGGGGAAGCAAAAGGGCTGAGAAGAGGTGGTAACTTGAGCATTGACTGTATGATACTGAGGAAGATGGTATTATGGTAAATGAGTTTGAGATATCAAAAATGGCCTCAGTCACTGCTCAACCTGCCTTGTGACAAAGATTATATACTTACAGGCATGGGTGAGAATCATAGGTTCTTAATTTGATTGATTGGATAAATGCTAGCATTAAGATAACCTGGCCTAACAAAGGGGATGTTCCCACCCCTCGGATTATGCTGGAACTTTTCGGAAGAACTATAATTATATGCAAATTGGAAATGAAATGTGCCATTTACACCCAGTATTTTAGAGACCCAGATGAAGAATTATTTTCCTTTCCTATGAAAGACTCATTTTACAGTCAGGCCCTGGGGCATGGTACACTACTTTAGTATCTGTTCTATCCCCTATAGCTAATCAACTCATTGCTATCATAGCTGTTATGGTGGCTGACTTAGAACTGAAAGAGTTTGTCATAAGGGATGTAAGTAGAGAAACAGGAAAAACAAAGGATCCTGCAGATGATAAAATGGTGGAAAGTTGGCCCATCAAGTTCTCTCAAAAATTGTGGCAAGATGTATTATCTGGGACCCTGACAGTCTTGCTAAACTTATGGAAGGCATTGCCTAAGGGAAAAATACTTTAATCCCTTGAAAGAAGGCTCAAAAAAATTAAATTGTATCATCCAGTCCCCCTCCACTAATGGAAGAACTTCAGGGATGGATACTGGCTACCCCTAGAGACTCAGGGTTAGGTCAACATTACCCTCTATTGTGTACAATAGGGAGCAACTGGAGGCTCCATGTTGACTTAACCATTTATTAGTCTCTAACAAACAGACTGTATTAGCTGTAACAGACACTGGAGCTGAATGCACTTACCTATGGAAACCCCTCAAAATTTCAGCGAGATATAGAGGTTATTGATGGTTATAGGGAACAATTTATCAATGTCAGACAAACTAGTCTCTCCTACAGATCAGCAGGCTTCCTCTCTACTGTTTTCAAGTGCATGTTTTCCCCATTTCTGAATATATTTTGGGTATAGATGTTCTATAGGATCTGGATCTAACTACAATGACAGGTGAGTTCAGGTTGCATATCCAAGTAGTGAAACCCATTGCTATGGATAATGCAAAATGAGAACCTATACAGCTATTGTTCCTGGAGAGTAGTAAAAAAAAAAAAAAAAAAAAAAAAAAAAATGCAAATAATAATATGAACTACCTGGGGGGCATAATGAGATTACCATTACCATTAAAGAATTAGAAAAGGTGGGGGGAATTAGGCCTACTCAAATCTCATTCAGTAGTTCCTTGTGGCCTATAAAGAAATCTAACAGGACCTAGTGAGTGGCAATAGATTATAGGGAACTCAACAAAGTTACTCTGCCCATCCATGCAGCAGTACTAAATATAATCTGCTGATAGAAAGTCATGGCATCCATTAAGACACATTATTGTGTACTGGATCTATCAGCACACCATCAGGACTTGAATCCTAAAACCAATTCATCTTCACATTGAATGAAAGACAATGGACCTTCCAGGCATTTCCCCAGGGGGATTGCCACAGTCCCTCAATTTGTCATGGGATGGTAGCCAGAGATTTGGAAAAATGGGTATTGTCAAAGGAAACGGGTGTTTTATCATTATATGGGTGATATCATGTTAACCTGTGATGATTTAACCTCCCTGTCTTAAGCAGCCATATTATTACAGGTTACTTAAAAGTCATGAGGATGGAAAGTAAACATCAACAAGATCCAAGGGCTGGGTCAGTCAGTAAAGATCTTCGGTGTCACCTGGTCAGGTAAGACAAAGGTGATGCCAGCAATGGTCACTGATAAATCCCAATCCCTAAAATGGAAAAGGAACTATAGGCTTTTCGTGGTTTATTGGCTGACTGGAAAACCTTTTTTCCCCCCAATCTAACGCATATATTAAGACTTTTAAATGCCTTGGTTAAGAAGGGAAGCTGATGGGATTGGGATGTTAGTCAACAAGAGGCTATCTTAAAGATAAAAACAATAATCCAACAAATAAAGGCCCTGGTGGTGTTAATGCCAGATGTGAGAAGTGTATTAGCTGTAAGCTCATATCTAGAAGGGTTTGGTGGGGCTTGTGGCAATGACAAAAATGCAAAAATAATCGTAGTTATTTGCATAAGTTCAATAAGAAGCTGGTCCTCATGTAATGTCACCATTGAGAACATTGGTTACATTACCAAGGCTTTGACTAGAACGTCATATTTGAGAGAGACATGCATAGGCTCAGATATACCCAGACAACTTTATGGTATTAAGGTTGACTTTATGGAGCCAGTGAAGCCCCTTTGGAAAAGAAATTGGCTAGGTTAGGTACTTTGATTACAGGTGTAATCAAGCAGCCTGTGGCAGGCTCAGGACCTCAGGATATTTGGGGGACCCCAAGAAGAGTGGAAACAACCCAAATCTATCTCCTAGATCAGCAAATTACCCCCTCTGTGTGCCTCAGACATTGTTCAGATCACTGTTTCCATACTGTCTGCCCCCAGGTCTTTTGTCTGCCTTCTCTCTAGAGCAGCAGAGTGCCATCCTGGCTAGATCCCAGTCAAGCCTACTGACCTCTAAATCTCCAGCCTTTAATCCCCGCTGCTTGCAAGAACTCACACAATTCAGCCCCTCTCATTTTATAAGCCAGTGCCTTGGGGGAAATTTTCTCCTTGTGCATTCCCCTGTGTGCTCTTCTCTCTCATGTCTTTTTCTGCCCTTTTTCCCTCCATAGCACTGGCAATTCATTTTTCCCCTAAACCACACCTCCACACTCCCTATATTGATGTGGCCTCTTCCTTTAGTTGTGGAGTGCATTCTGACAATCCTCAAATTGATTTCTGGGGTATTTAGTCATATTTATTTATTTATTATTATTATTATTATTATTATTATTATTATTATTTTAATTTAAAAACTGCCACACTGTGTAAGACCAGGTGAACAGGATGGAAAGACAAGTTACCTCATCTTTGGACAAGGAGGACAAATAAGTAGTTGACAGACATGAGAGAGAGGTGTATGCAAGAAGGGTGGGAGACAGGAGTGTGGTTGTAATAGTACAAAGTGAGGAAGGTTTGTGATAATGGAGCTTTTCTAAATCATAACATTGACAGGATATGTAGGATAACAGGATATGCAGGATTTGTAGGACAACAAACCTACACAGGTGATGAAATACGTACAGTTAAACAGACACACAAATATACACATTAGTACAAGCAAAACTGGGGAAATTAGAACATTAATGATGGCTTACATTAGTATCAATATCCTAGTTGTGATACTGCATTATAATTTTTCAAGTTGTTGCCATTTGTAGAAATAGGGTACAATTTTTCAGAATCTTTTCATATTATTTCTGACAATTGCGTGGGAATCCACAATTACCATAAAATACAAATAAATATATAATTAATAGAATACAAAGAGTCTCCTATGTCCAAAATGTAATACTATGAACCATTCTACTATAATGCCTAAAAAATCTAACAAACTGTCTTCTTAATAACATAATTTTGGCCAAAAAAAAGCAACAATCCTTAGGGTCATAAATGGATAAGGGAGGACAATAATGGGATACTACGCTGGTAGTGCTAGATAAATTTCTTAATTTCTTTAATACATTAAGAGTGGTTTTTTTTGTTGTTTTTGTTTTTGTTTTTGTTTTTAGCAGCTACAAAGTTAAAGGAATGAAAAGATTATAAAATATAAGAAGAAAATTGGAACTCTAACATAAAGCTGGAAGCCACAAATATGTCTACTATCATTATAAGAATAGGCTGAAATCAGTCCTCAAGGAAAAAAAAAATTAGACATTTAGCTTATGTATCTTGGTTCCTCATGGTAATATGCGTCTTCTAAGAATTGCTAACTTTGGGTCTTTCCTCACATGTTTTTGGAATATATACTGCTTACATCATCTTTAAAACCTCAGGCTACTCTCACCTCACATTGGAGTTGCTCTGGTTTGTTAGAACTCAGGTATCAATAATAATAATAAATAATTAATATTAATAATAATTGTTATTATTCTAAGCATCATAAGGACAGGCCATAAAAATTTAAAGAAAAAGTTTTAAATATAATCTAAAGAAAGAAAGACTGCTTGCAGAGAAACAATATTGGGACTTGAACTTCACAATAGTATCAAAAAAGCCAGAAGATGAAATAATATCTTCACAGTGCTGAGCAGAAAATAAATTTAAAGTTGAATAGTCATACACTATCATTTAAGACACAAAAATTGAATAAGTTTATTCCTTAAATACAATTGAAAAAAATCAAACTGGGAATTGTAACTGTTCCAAATATACACATGAAGTATTAATGTCAAGGCTTTAAACGTCTAAAACATTAAACAAAAAAGAGGAACTACAAAAGCAATTTGGGTGTATTTGGTAGAGATGAAAAATATACCCTGGAATTAGTAACTTCCCTCCAAGGTATTTGGCCTAGAATTTCTCCCACATGTACAAAAGAAGATATACTTCAGAATATTCTCAGCCCAGATGTTTGTGACAACAAGACATTGTAAACACCTATGCATACATGTTACCATTTTTATTGTTTTGATGTATTACTCTTCTCATATATAACTACATAGTATCAAAAATATAATAAAAAGCATGTGAGGATTGAAAACTATCTTCTGCTAGGCCATTACTTCTGGGAAGCGCAGGGGAAAATATTGCCAAGTACATTTATCTTTTCCCATTTGGTTTGCTTCTACTTAAAGAAAATCCATGAGGACAAACTGCTATAGGCCTTTTTATGTATATAGAGTGAACCATATATGTTATTATAAACATAAATGTAACACAAATTAACATCTTGTTATACCTTATTTAATGTGTTTAAATTTTTTGCAAAATTACAAATTACTTACAAAATGATGTGATTAAGTTAGTAGATGGTTAGTTCACCTGCTGAGTATTTTCATGTTATGACTTTTACTTTTTTCTACCTAAGTGTGAAACTTGAGGGAATTAAATAACATTCATAAAATTTTCTATACTCTTTTCAATAATTTTCTCTAAACTCTTACATTTCCCAAAATGTATTCATTTGCCTCAAGATATCTGTGATATCTTGACTAAATACAACATTAATGGATTTTGTTCCTTTTTCTGATTTGCATGCACGTATCTCTCTAGTGGTTTTAGCATACAAGATTTCAGGGGAGAAGTCAGTTTTTTTGTAAGGTTATCTGCCCTTTGTTAGCAGACTTTCATAATGTTCAAAAACATAATTTTTGTATTATCTCTGGAGTTCAAGAATTTCACCAGATTATAGGACTGAGAGGATTTTTGTAATTATTAATCTTGTCTTAGATTTTTAACCTACAAACTTCAGCCCTTTTCTTAGGGAAAATTTCAAGCCATTTGTTCAATTCGTTGTCCTGATATCTTTGTTCCCTTTGGAACATTTACTGCTCATATTAGGTCTTTGGATCTTTTCTTCAACTCTCTAATCGTTTCCCTTATGATTTTTATTTCACTTTTTTCTAGTTTCTGGTTTCTTCTTCTTCTTCTCCTTCTTATATACTTAAAACCATTAATATACATTCTCAGGAAGGACAGTCCTTTAGCCTGCTTTTGTCCATTACTGTTTTTTTTTTTTTTAATTTAAATGTAATCTCTAATTTCCAGAAATCGCTTTTGCTTTTTTTGTTTGTTTTTGTTTCTTAAATCTTTTCATTGGTTTTTCCCTTTGGACAATCTAGTAGTTGTTTTACTAGACATCTCTGTGATATATAACTTAGGCCTCCTCCCTTAGGTTACTAAGTTGTGTGTATATGTATGCATAAAAGTGTATGTGTGTGTTGTGTACATATTTAGTTACGGTGGTTTTAAATTCATTAATACGTATATACATTAGTCCTTCAGACTTTGTCAAGTACTAAAAAAATAAAGATTAAAAAAATAACATAAGCAGTGAGAGAATTATTACCAAGTTAGGCCAGTGGTAAGTGAATTGGCAAAATTTTATTCTTCTCCTAAAGGTCTTCAAAGACTTTTTGTGATCCCTAATCTCCAGTGCACCTGTCTGTCACTCCTACCCCAAACACAGGAAGGGGAAGCAATCGGCTACTATTGAGACCACAGGTCTGTCAAATTCTATCAGTTTTGGCATACTCTTCCAGATTCCCATAGAATAAGCTGTCCCTCTTTCTTGGGGAGAGGCAGAGGATTCTGCAGCTGACTACCCTGAGGCATTATTCCCTTTACCTGAATCCTCTAGGAAAAGCAAACCTTCCTCTCCAATCATGGGTCCCTTAGCTCCACCCTTGAGTCCAAGAGTGCCATGATCCAGGAGGCTGTACAGTCCTGGATATACCCCCTAGGCCTCCCCCACTCAGGTCATTCATTTTGATTTTTTGTACTAACCTCAATAGGGAGTTGAAAGTTTGAGATAATCAGGAACATAATTCAAAGGGACCTTTTTCTATCCCTAATTATTTTAAATAATACAAGTTTTGTGAATATATTACATCATATAATTTATGGGAATACTTTAAGTATAAAGATTAACCAGTATTAATATTTTATTATGTTAACTAGTATTAACATTTTTTTTTTCTCTTTAAGGTGTTCTCTTTTAAAATATATCATAAATTATTACTGGGATATAAACATGTCAGGATTTATAAGAGAATCTTTAAGTACTTTAAAATAAGAATATACTTAAGATATAATAAACAAATATTGAAAACTAATTTTGAATTTAGAGGATACCTCACGGGCTGTGATAAATCTTGGTCTTGCTGCCATCCAAGTTTTCACTGGATGTATACGGGCTCTACCTCCTTACCCTTCCTGTGTAATCTGTTCACATTTTCTCAAAAGGCTAACATTTCTATGATTAACATTTCCTTTTCTTTGTCTTTATTTTGAAGAAGGCATGTGTAAATTTCATAAACTATAATGTAAACTATTTCTTCTAAAGTTCTTTATCCTTCCATGACAAGGCATTAATTATTTTTAAGTCTTCTTCAAGGTGTAATTTATATTTTCTAGGGTAAATATAGAAAAACCTTGAAGTAAAGATTACTACTACATAGAAATAGCAGGGGTGCCTGGATGGCTCAGTCTGTTAAGTGTCCAACTCTTGATTTCAGCTCAGGTCATGATCTCATGGTTCATGGGTTCAAGCCCCACGTGGGGCTCCTCACTGACAGTGTGGAGCCTACTTGGGATTTTCTCTCTCTCTCTCTCTCTCTCTCTCTCTCTCTCTCCCTCTCCCTCTCCCCTTGCTTGCACTCTTTCTCTCACTCTCAAAATAAAACAAACATAAGAAAATAACTAATTTATAATGAATTGTTCAGGAAAACTTGGAAAGGGATGTTAGTGTCAGTTCATACATGTGCTATAGATCCTAGAAGTAAAAGTAAACACAGGAAAGTTGTATGAGCTTTGGGTTATTTGGGGAAAGAATGGATATTAAGAGTGATATGGTTTGAATGTCAAAAGAAAATATGTATCTTTCTTTTAACAAAATGTTTGTATTTGAGTCATTCAAAGAGCTAGATGAATTTATTTGTATCATCCCATGATAAAAAACAAAGATACAAGTGAGAGCAATAGAGAAAAAATACAAATTTACGTTTACATAAATGTACATATATATATTTTTTTCCTGACCCAGAAAAGGTAAGAAGATTCAAGTGCACAGTATTGACACTTCTGAATTCTAACTTCAGTCAAAGGATTATAGGTCCCTGCTGAATGTGATATACTTCATTATATTTTAAAGCAAGATTTAACATACTCATGCAAATATTATAAGTTGTTATTACTTTCAGAAGAAATGGCAGGTAAACACAGAAAATATATTGACCTAATATTTTAAAGCCCTAAGCCAGTTTAAAAACCTCAGGTAACTGAAGCATCAGCCACGTCCCAATAAAGGACCTCCATGACATACAGCATTGCTTAGTTTAACATTAATTTTTCCTATTCCATGACATCTTGGAGTATCCTAATATTATTTGGAGGATTTCCAACTAGACATCCCCAGACACAGCTTAGGCACAGCCACAAATTGGAGAAAACATGGACCACTTGGGCCTAAACCTCTCAGACTTGACCAAATGCATTAAAATACAGGGTAGCTTTTTGTTTGTTTTTGCTTGTTGTTTGTTGTTGTTGTTGTTGTTGTTGTTGTTGTTTCTGTCAATTGTGAAGCAAGTAATCTCCAATAAAGTTTAGAGAGATTTGCTATGGGATGAGATCATGTTTATCAGAGAATAACATAATGTACGTTACAGGCAACATTTAGGTCATAGAAAAAAAAAAAAACTTAGCCCAAATTAAACCCTGAGAATTTATCATGGACAAAACAATAGACTATGAGTGATACAATCACTATGAGTGATGCAAATGTGTGTGTAGTTTCTGAATTCTAGGGATTCACAAACTAGTCAATGATGCAGATATTTGATAATGGTGTCCAGAAATAATGTCTTGATGTAAAATATAACAATAGGGGTATTAGAAACAGTGATCTGGAAGTAATCCTTCATAATATTAAACATGGACTAGCTCTGAAAGAATGGTAGAACTCTCATGGGCAAATATGTAGCAGCAGACATAGAGGAAAAGCTAGAGTCACAAAAGACATCTGGATATTTGTGGCTATTAAGAATGAATAATCAGGGGCACCTGGGTGGCTCAGTAGGTTAAACATCCGACTTCGGCTCAGGTCATGATCTCACAGTCCATGAGTTCAAGCCCCGCATCGGGCTCTGTGCTGACAGTTTGGAGCCTGGATCCTGCAGCCTGCTTCAGATTCTGTGTGTCCCTCTCTCTCTGCCCCTACCCTGTTCATGCTCTGTCTCTCTGTCTCAAAAATAAATAAAACATTAAAAATTTTTAATTAAAAAAATAAAAAGAAAAGAATGAAGAATCAGCAACAGAAGTGATTTCAGACATTCAGGGAATAAACTGTGAAATGCTCTATATATCTAGCAGGTGAATTTGGAGATTTTGAATCATTGAGGTAGTAACAGAAAGGAGGAATAGTAGGAAAACAGTTAGGATGGAGGTATGATGAAAAGATCCCAACTTGGAAGAAGAAAAAAATGGATCTAGAGAGGGGAGGTTTTTAGACAGTAACAAGTTGTATAGTTGGGATGCAAACCAGGGTGAGACTAAATCAAAACTCCTATTCCCTCTATCATATCCATATCTATCCATATCCTTGTCTTCAAGGAACTTTGTCACACAACTTTTACAGAACCTGTGACTAGGTCTTTTCTCACTTCAGGTGACTCAGACGACAAGATTCTACTTCTAATAAGAATCAAACACAAAGCACATATAAATGCATATAATACATAAACATTGCAAGAATGTAGTCCTAAAACACACTTTCAATACTTAATGTTTACAACTATATTATTTAAAACTGCAATATTTTATCATTCATCATAGATACTCTAGCAGTGTAACTGAGAACCTATAAGTTTTCTAATTTGCTGTTCTGTTCAGCATCCTGTGCTAACCACAGCAAGACACATTCTTTCTACAAATAATTTTTTTTTTTTTACAAATGATGGTATTTTCTATTATGAACAATTATTGTAGATAATACATAAAATAAAGCAATTATTTTTTTTAAATATGAGGCACCTGAGTGTCTCAGTTGGTTAAGCATCTGACTCTTGATCTCGGCTCAGGTCATGATCTCACAGTTCCTGAGTTTGGGTCCTGCATTGGGCTCTGCATTGACAGTGCGAAGCCTGCTTAGGACTCTCTTCCCACCCCCACCCCCCCTTTTTCCGGCCCCTTGGCCACTCATACTCTCTCTCTCTCACAAAGTAAATAAACTTTATAAAAATAAAAATAAATAAAATTCACCAAA
This sequence comes from Panthera leo, assembly GCF_018350215.1. Classification (NCBI taxonomy): domain Eukaryota; kingdom Metazoa; phylum Chordata; class Mammalia; order Carnivora; family Felidae; genus Panthera; species Panthera leo. The sequence continues at coordinate 36,213,818 of NC_056688.1, read as the reverse complement.
ATCACCTAGAAATTTGATCTCCTAGAAAAATCTCCCTTTAATCTGTATTTAGTCATTTATATTATTTAATGCACACATAAGAACAATAAACAACATTTGAAAGCATTTTCTTCATTCTAACATTCATAAGAAAGTTAAAATAGCAAAAAGACTCCGTGTCTAAAGATATGACAAGGAAATAATCATATTCAGTTGAAATGCTTGGTTTCAAAAGACAATTTCAATTCTGATATGTAAAGAACTAAGTGTTCATTATTCTGATACTTACAGTAAGAAATAGTTGTATAAAACTAAAATCAACAATTTTTATCAGACTTACCAGAGAAATGAGTTTGCAAGGTAAGCTGCCACCCCAAAGTTTGGAGTGATAGGTGCATACAAGCACCGCAGTCGAAATCTGTTTGCGTGGAACAAAATCCTGGAAGCCACTCACCAGAGGAGCACTTGAATTGCTGGAGGCTGAGTGTGGACTAGTGTGTGAGTTAGAAACTCTAGGATATCTGCAGTCTTGGGAGGAGGCATGCTTTAATAGACTTTACCTCCAGGAACCCAGCAGGTTCTCACAGTGAAGAGAAAAGAAAAAGCCCCTAAGGCTTATCTCCAGGTGATAAGACTTTAAGAGAGGCTTAACTCACCTGGAGATCCTTAAAGGCATTTATCCAGCTTCAGCTAGATCAGATCTTTCTACCACTTGTAAAAGAAGGAGTAGGGAAGGTAAGTAACACCTGTGAAGGGGGCACGCTAGCCCAAGGAAAAAGATCCACCAAAAGAATTCAATTTAATCACAAGATGATAAAACTTTCCCTCTCCTACACCTTCCTATCACATCAATAGGACTCTAGTGTAAATACAGTGGATTACAGCTAACAGAACTGCAAGGAATGCTCCCTAAAGAGTTCTTAGGGGAGAACAAGCACAACAGAAGAGGCAAAAAACAAGACCAGTAGACCTACAGCTACAACAAATCTTGTAGCCCAAGTCCTTGCAATTAACCCCAATTAACCTCAAATGACCCCAATTATCTTCAGACAAGAGGCATTTTATCTCAGTTTCTACTTTCTGGTACACCGTGTCTAGCTTTTAGAAAAAAGAAAAAAAAAAAGACACAAAGAAATTTAAAGATAAGACACATTCTGAAGAGACAAAGCAAACAACAGAACCAGACTCAGATATGACACAAATGTTGGAATTATAAGACAGAAAGTTTATTTTATTTTTTATTAAAAAAATTTTTTTTAATCTTTATTTATTTTTGAGAGACGGAATGTGAGCAGGGGAGGAGCAGAGAGAGAGGGAGACACAAAATCCGAAGCAGGCTCCAGGCTCTGAGCTGTCAGCACAGAGCCCGACACAGGGCTCGAACTCACGAACCGTGAGATAATGACCTGAGTTACCCAGGCGCCCCAAGACAGAAAGTTTAAAGTAATTGTAATTAACATATTAAGGACAGAAAGTTTAAAATAACTGTAATTAATATATTAAGGATTCTAGTGGAAAAGGTAGACAACATACAAAAGAAAATATGCAATGCACTCAACACCCTAACCTGTTTCTTTACCTCACATCAACAAAATTCACCTCAGTCACCTACTCCCACCGCCTTACTCTCAGCCAGAGTTTCTCATCATCTTGTGCCATGTATTTGTGTCATTATTAAGATACAGTGTATAGCAGATATTAATTCCTTCAGTTACAAGGGCAGCTATGTGGGACTGGATGAAAGAAACCCCATCTGTTGACCTCAGCTTTCATGTACAGTATATGTTTTCATTTTGTATGTATGCCCTGAATAGAAATGCTTGGGAAGCAATTACTTAACATTAACTGCACCACCTCCCAACATTGATTTCAAACATCCTACGTCAAACTAGATTCTCACCTGCTCACATATTCTAAATAACCTCCCTAACAATTTTTAATTCAGCTGAATCCACTTGCCAACAGACACCACGTGCATGCTTTCCATTAGCCTTCTATCCTCACTACTGTCCCTACTAGACAAGATACTAGGGTCTGACACTGTGATCACTTCCTTGAATATATCCAGAGTGGTCTAGTTCCACTCTCCTTTTTTGTTCACCCTTTACAAAATTTCAGCCAAGACTCAAAATAGTTGAGCCTGGCTAAAAGAAAAAGATAAAGCCAAGCTCACATATAGCCACAATTGCATATGGTTCTCCTCACTTAGCAATCTTACTTCATTTCCCATTTCATTCCTCATTCAATCATACACTTTTTGAGTTGACTGCACCACACCTTCTTTTCTCTACTCAAAACTTCCAACTCCCTTCCCTTATTATCTGCTGTTTTCTGTTGCTTTTTAAATTGCTGAATGATCAAAAGGTATTAGAAGTGATCTCAATTTTATTCTACCAACTACAGTAGCCAATCAGGAATCGTGTAATTTAATTTTGCTTTTTGTAATTATTGTTTTGTCTCTGTATTAATTTCCTAGAGATGCCATAATAAAGTACCAAAAAGTGGATTGCGTAAAACAACACAAATTTGGGGCACCTGTGTGGCTCAGTCAGTTAAGCGTCTGACTTTGGCTCAGGTCATGATCTTGCAGTCTGTGATTTGAGCACTGCATCAGATTCTGTGCTGAGAGCTCAGAGCCTGGAGCCTGCCTTGGACTCTGTGTCTCCCTCTCTCCCTACCCCTCCCCTGGCTACCACTCTGTCTCTGTCTCTCTCTCTCTCAAAAAAAAAAAAAATAATAAATAAAATAAACAATAAAAACAAAACAAAACACAAATTTATTATCTCACAGTTCTGGAGACTTGGAACTTGAATATATCTTTTGAAGGACAAAATTCAACTAATAACAGCTTCTAATAAGGAAGATTACTATACTTTTCATTGCATTCCAACATCTCCCCTCCCTGGCTCTTAGAGCATATCCAAATGGAATCATACATAGTAAAAGCCATTATAAAAATTTTGATGTAAATATCACCTGCTAAATACTCTCCCTTGACACCATCTATATCAACAACTATAACCCAATTACAACCTCTTATCCTCACCAACATTTTTAGAAACATTTTCTTATTGTAATCTGTCTCTACTTTAGCACCTCCTATTCTGTCATCAATTCTGACAAAGTAGATATTTTTTTCAAACATTATCCCAAAACTGCTCTTTGTGTGTGTGTGTGTGTGTGTGTGTGTGTGTGTGTGTGTCTAACTTAATTTCCCTTTTCTGAACTCAAGGCACACCATTGTAACAGTTCTCCATTCTCTTCTTTTTTTGACCCACTCTATCTTTAGGTAATTGTATCTATCTACATTCCCACTCTATTGCATTCTACATTTATATAATCAGTCCTTAAACAGTCCTAGAGTTCAAATCTGTAAGTGTCTCAATAATAGCATATGCAAAATTAACCTTTCATTTCTTCTATAAATTTCCAAATTTTCCCTATTTCATCAATTGAAAACTATTGTCTCAGTTACTTAAGCCCTATTAAAGCCAGATAGGATTAATATTTGTAAAATAAATCATATAAAGTAGTTATCATAGGAAAACCAGTGAAAAAAAGATACAGAATATCTTTTAAAAGTTGGAAAAACAAATAAGAGCATTACATTTAAAAATGTACAAAAATCTCTTATAGCTGATTGTTCATCTGAAACATGGGAAGTCAGAAACCAAAAGATAGAACAAAATTTGAAATAAATAGAAAAAATAATTTATTTTTAAAATTAGACTGTTATTAAGAACGCTCCCTCAAAAAAAACCCCTCCCTCAAATAAAATTCAGCACAAGATGAGTCACTGATGAAAACAATTACAGAAGGAAACTACCAACCTTATATAATTAGATCAATTGAATATCCACATGGAAAAATAAAATGCAATATACAATACACAGAAATAAATTGCACATGGATCGTAGACATAAATGGAGGAGATAAAGCAGTTTCTTGCTGACACCATCAGAAAGGATGTTCTTTATTTTGAAGAGGGGTGAGTATAATATATTTTGACAGGGCCCAGAAATCACTAACCACAGAGGAAAAAAAAGTAAATAAATCAAATTTTATAAAATGAAGGTCACAGTCATCAAAACACACTCATAAAGGAGTAAAAGGCCAGTTAAATAATGAGAGAAGATATTGGGATACATTTGTCAGAGAAGGACTCATAATAAATAAAATAATAAAACTTCTAAAAATAAATAAGAAAATTAAATTAACCTCGAAAATTGGCAAAAAAAATAAATCATTCTTCAAAAAACATTCAAAGCTCCAAAAAGCAGACTGGAGAAATACAAATTAACACCATAATGAAATGTGATTAAAAATCCCAGAGTGTAAATAGAAGTTATAGAAGTTCTAAACCTTGGGGTTCCTGGCTGGGTCAGTCGGTTAAATGTCCGACTCTTGGTTTCCACTCGGGTCATGATCTTATGGTTTCTGTACTGGTGGCACAGACCCTGCTTGGGGTTCTGTGTCTCCTGTCTCTCTGACCCTCCCCCACTCATGCTGTCTCTGTCTCTCAAGTTATAAGTTAAAAAAACTTATAAAAAAATTTCTAAACCTTTCATATGCTGCTGGTGGAAGCATAAATTAGTACAGAGTATGGAATACTATTTGTCAGTATCTATTAAAGCTAAGCACACACAAGCCCTGCCACTCACTAATTGCCCCACCAGGTATATGTAAAACCAGCATACATCAAGAAGTATAAAATAGTATATGCAGAGGCATCGGAACTGTGTCTCATAGGGTTAATGAGGTTGAAACTAGCAGAACGTTTAAATCTTGTTTTTCAGATCACTGTTTCTCCCAATCACCTATTGTGCTTTTTCATACCCCACTAAAAAATCCACTAGCTGTCTCTGCCGAAGTCTGGACTCAACATCAACTGTTAGGTTCCAGCTGATGAACAAGCAAGGTCCTGCATTCCTTTCCCAAGTTAATGAGCCCAAGACCCCATCCAGTTTATACCAGCTCTTGGAGCATGCTCATAGCTCTCTCTTGTCTTAAGATAGCCTCCTGATATCAGGGACTGAATGTTGCCTTGTTCTGTTGTTAAGCCTCCACCCAAGTGAACATAGGAGGTATGTTACATATTTGCTTTCTTAATGTGCACACACCATCTGCCCTCATGAATAGTCATGTCTCCTCCCCCTTTTCATCAATATGTATGCAATTTCAACCTCTATGATTATAAAAAAAAAATGTTCTCTTTCCCTTTGGGGAGGCAAATTTGAGGCTCGTCCTCTCATTTCCTTGTTTGCCTCTCAAATAAACCCTTTCCTTGCTGCATACTTGATGTCTCGGTGATATGCTTTGCTGCACATAGGACGGATGGATTTAGCTTTGGTTACAGCATTATTCATAGTAGTCCCAAACTGGAAACACTCTAAATGTCCATCAACATTAGATTGGGCTAAGAAAAATGTATATAACAATGAACATGAGCCAATTACTGTAATACTCAACAAGAGATGAACATCACCATCATAATATTTCGTGAAAGAAGCCAGCCACAAAAAGCAAACATTGTAAACTTCCTTGTGATTGAAATTTAAAGTCAGCAAAAACTAGTCTATCATGATAGCAGTCAGAATATTAGTTATTTCTGGTATTAATGATTATTAGAAGGAATAATTATTATTATTATTAGAAGGAGCCTTCTGCATTGTCAATAATGTTATATATGTGGTCTGATAAAACAGATATAATTTCTATCCTCACTTTTCAAATAAAGTGATATTTATATTTTGCAGGTATTAAGTTAGTTACCCGGGTCATTGCACCAGTGAATGAAGAATACAGGAGGAGGCAAAACCTGATTTTTTTTTTTTGGGGGGGGGTGGGGGCACAAGTGAGCAAGGGGCAAAGAGAGAGAGAGAGAGAGAAAGAGAGAGAGAGAAAATCCCAGGAGGGGCAGAGGGGAAGAGAGAGAGAGAGAGAGAAGTGGGGCTCACCCAAAGAGGAGCTTGTGTTTTACCTGAAGCCAGGCTCGTGCTTACCAGAAGTGGGGCTCAACCTCACAAACCAAGAGATCATGACCTGAGTCAAAGTCAGATGCTTAATGACTGAGCCACCCAGGTGCCCCCAAACCTGATTTTCTGATTTTAACTGTTGGACTTGTGGAAATACAGTCTAGGTGCCTCTATGGAAGGGGTGGTAATTCTGAGAGAATGATTTGGGAAATAAAATTGGTGGAGCAGAAGCCTATCTGATTAACCAGAACATTCTACTCCAGGGACCATACTCGATAGTAGGTTCCTCTTTACCAACTAGAGTGATGAAAACATTAATTTGGTATTCAGTGATTTCCAATCATAGAGTCTCAGAAGCAAGCTATAAAGCATCTTTCAATAATGTGGGAAAACAGATGAAGAGACAGTGAGGATGGCTTATATCATTACTCAGGAGTACAGGAAAGAAAATCTTATAAGCCACTGCCCTACAAACATATTTCCTTGTCTCTGAGAAAATACTGTTTCCCTAATAAAGGTTGACACTTAGTCAAGTGTGCTTGTTTTATAATGGCAATGTGAGCTCTGATTTTAGATCACTGCAGATGTTTTGAATTGTTGAGTATATAAGTCCTAGAAAAATCTATACTGCAAAAGCAAACATTTTAACTAAAATTACTGTATTTTTCCTTTTCTTGCAACTCATATTGTGCTTCGATCTATTTCCATTTTAAAGTTTGTTTGATAAGGCTATGCTTTACTACATGCATAAATACAAACGGATGCTTAGTGAGAATGTAGAAAGCAATGGCAACCTGGGTTTAACCCAACCAGAGAAAGTTTCTGGAAAAACCCATTACCCTTCTATCAATGTCCATTTCATTGCCTTTAACATAATTGTTTCAATTTCTTTCAATTTGCATAGCACTTACTAATCAAAGTACTTTCCACTCACTTTCTCAGGTTGTCCTCAAACAATCCAGTGAGGCAGGTAGAGTAATTAACACTGTCACCAATTTGTAGATGGAATCACTAAGACACAGAGCAGTAAAGATCTCAGTGCTAGTTAGTAGAAGCACGGGGAAGAGAAGCCAGGTCTCCTAACTCTCCAGCCCATGTCTTCTTTTTTAAACTGTGTTGGTATGCATGACCAGGGAGTAAAATGAAGTGAGCAGTGAGCCACAGCTTTGGTAGAGGCTCTGCCTATACATGAAGATCAATATCTCTAAAAGTTAAGATAAACGTAAGAAAGCATGACTAACATATTAATAACACTCAAACAATTGCTCTGAACAGCTGAGCACCAAATTTCCTATGGAAACTCAGGCTATATGATCTTTTATGCAGCTAGTTTCTGCATGCCCAGCTACTGGTAATATCTATAAATTAGCTTCAGTTGAATTACCAACTCTCAGGAGCTAAAATTTCTAGTCAGGCAGATTGTCTTCAACGACTTTCTTTGGAGCTAGTCCTACAAACAAACTATTACAGAGATATTCATCTAGTTACTTGTGGGCTGGAACTTGGCCTTTCTGATCCTCCTGGTCTCCCTGGCTCACCCAGTGGGTGGTATTTTCTATGCAGCCAGAAATGGATGGACAAAAGTAAGAACAGAAAGCTGGCCTTGTTCAAATCAAGAAGAGTCACCATCATGACATTAACGTTATCCTTAGGTGCCAAGACCAGGATGCTGTCTGCCAGGTTTACTTTTCCACTTTAAAGTTTTGACTTAAGTTATGATTATAGCCCATCACCTACAATAATGACCATCTTTCTGAATACCTGCTTGCTTTAAATAAAAAAAGACAAAAAAACCAAGAGAAAAGATAATGTTTTTATTCTAAAGAGAGAGAGAAAAAAAGACCCTCTACTGAGTACAAAGTTCATCTTTTGAGATTTAAATTTGCCAATTGAACAGAGAATTAAAAGAATGGTATCATTTTTGTTCATTACTCAAATTCAAATCTCAGTGCCCCTTCCCCTCCGAAGCCTTTCTCAAGTCTCCTAAGTATTGTTATTAATGCTCTATTGTTGTAACACATTGAATGCAACAGCATATTTAGCATTTAAATACATTATTGTAATTAAATGTTTACATATCTTCCTAACCATGATTTTTCTTAATGTACTATTTTTTCTATCTTTATCTCTCATTCCTATAAAAGTGCCCGATTCACACAAAAGTTTATTTCAAATGTTCTGCGTACATAAATGAAAAGCTATTTCCCTCAAAACTCTCACTGGGAAAGAAAACCATATTCTAAAAAGAGACTCATATTTGATATATAAAAGAACGAGTCACTGAATATTTCAGAAAGATAGTTGAATATTACAGGGATTAAATCATATGTCCAAGTATATGCAATTGAAGGTGATAGAGGCCTGCTGGAACCTGTGTGATATTCCTTCAAATTATCTTTTGATATAAACATTTCCAATACTTCGTTTCTTTAAAAGTTATAGACTTCTTACTCTATTATTCATTAAGGAAGTTCTTTTAATGCACTGAAGTTTATCCTTTTACCCCTAAAGTTTATCCTTTTTTTATAGTTTTATTTTAGTGAAACCATCCAAATGGGGTGAAGCATGCTCAATTTAAAAATTGAAAATTTTAAGATTACAAATATTTTCATAATAGTTCATTATTTTTGACATGCATTCCCATACCTCCAGTATGACAATCACAAAATCCCAATGATTGGAAATACTGTTTTATTTTTGTAGAGGAAAAAGTAATAAAGAATTAATAATAGTTGCCTGATGTTAAATAGCTAATTTGTGTATTTTTAATGTCTACTTTAAGAAAATCAATAATTCCTATAGCACTTCTACCCAGATATGCAAACCCCTCTCTTTCCTTCCCCTCTTTTCCTCTTCTGTGCACCCATCTTTGCTTGTTAATGCCTCCTTCATTAGAATTAACACAGTGATAGACTGTATTTATACTTTTATGAATCAATTGCTTTACCACAATAATCATCAAATGGTGTCCAAGTATTCAATATATGTAAGACCAAACTAGAAGATATTCAAGGCATCTAGGACATGGTTTTGGTTTGTTTGTTTGCAAGTAGACTTCACGCCCAGTGCAGAGCCAAGTGAGGGGCTTGAACTCACAACCCTGAGATCAAGACCTGAGCTGAGATCAAGAGTTGGATGCTTAGCCAACTGAGCTACTCAGGCACCCTGGAGACATGGTTTTACAGATTGTTTCTGTTATAAATATATTAATATAGGAATAAAAAGAAAAAAAAACTTATAGCACTGCTTACATAATATTAACAATTTCAAAGGTAAAAATAGTTGACCTCAAATCATTTCTACTTCCATATTAAGCACACATCAGAGGTTAAAGAGTAAATAAGAAAATTTTAAAATAATGCAAAATATTAACTTACATAAAAGTATAGGATATTGCTGTAAAATCTCTGTTAGGTACTTTTCAACTTTTACACAGTGGATGGGATTAAGCATTTGTGTCTGTGCCTTGTCATATATTTCACTATTTTGAGAATTAGTCAATTTTATAAGATATATATAATATATAATATATATTTTATAAAAGTATATAATATATAATAAAATGTAAACAATAATACATTATATAATTTATATGTATTATAATAATATATAATATAGCATGATATATATAATACAATATAAGATAAATTATAAAATAAGACATAATTGACTAATATATATTATATCTTAGTCAATTATAAGAACTATGTCTCAGATTTCACTGGTTTGAATTTTCTGTGCATTTAAATACAAAAAAAAGCATCTGACTTGAGAGTTAAGGAATTTATATATACTAGTACTAACGCTATGAATAATGGCTAAGTGTTGTGAATGATTAGTATCTGATAGGCTCTTTTAAGAGGATTTATTCATATTATGTTATTAGAACATTACAACAAGACTAGGAAATAATGTGAATGTTACTCCCATTATCAAGAGGAGAAAAATGAAGCCTGAAGAGGCTGAATAGCTTGCTCAAAATCATACAGTTTTCTAACTAGTGTAGCTAGAATTCAAACTCTGGAAGTCGAATATCAAGCTCTTAATAAATGCACTCTCTTTATTAAATGTAATTGTTTGCTTTTGTAGAAACATAAGCATAAAGAGAAAATAGTTATATATATATATATATATATATATATATATATATATATATTCATATATATATATATTTATACACACACACACACACACACACACACACCAAATGAGAAAAATTATCCCTCCAAGTGCATATAATTAAATAATTTCTCAGGTGTAATAATTTCTTTGATATCAGCAGACAAGAGTGGTCACTAATAAATTTTATCAATAAATTTTGAAGGTCAGTAATCAATCTTCAGAATGTCTCAGAAGTGAAAGATTATGACAAATAATATGATATTAGTTGTGATGAACAAAACACCCATTTTATAGAAAAAAGGGAGCTCTTAAATGAGTGCTTTCCAGGAGATTCTGGGATGTTACAGAGCCTTTAAAATTGTAAATGAAGTATATATTAAAAGTAAATGCTTTTAATATGTGTTAAATAGAAAATAAGGATAAATCTTAAGTGATCTTCTTAAAATATTAAAATAAAAAAAATTGAAAGGAAACATTAAACTTTTAATTAAATTAAAATTAAATTAAACATGAAATTAAAATTAAGAGGCTATAAAAATTGTGCTGTATTTTTCTTCAAATTGCCAACATTAAATACATATTAGTTCTATAATCTCTAAAACAAAGTTACAGAAGTCAATAATACATACTGCCAACATTAATTTTACATTCCAGCATTCCCATCTGATACCTTAGAATAAACAATTTTCTTTAGTGATGTCTCCCTGCACCATAATTACATTAATATCTTGCTATGGTTGTGAATTTCATAAATAGAAAGCACACAAGGCAAATTTTATTTCCTCTTCTTATTTTTAATCCTTCTAATGTTTCATGTCCATTGCAGTGAATTTCATTTTCATGGAATGCTTGCCTGAACTTTCTATTGAGAGGGCTGCGTGGAAATGAAAGAGAAAGACTATTTGGAAGAAAGAATATCTTAGTAGTCTGTTTTTCCTGGGAATTCTCTTGGGAAACATTTTTAAAAATATTTTTCATGTTTATTTATTTATTTTGAGAGAGGGAGAAAATGTGTGGGAGGAACAGAAAGAGAGAGGGAGAAAGAGAATTCCAAGCAGGCTCCATGCTGTCAGTGCAGAGCCCAACACGGGGCTCCTTCTCATGAACCGTGAGATCATGACCTGAGCCAAAATTAAGAGTTGAACGCTTAACCAACTGAGCCACCCAGGAGCCCCTCCTGGGGAGTATTTTAATGTTGATATTAAAAAATCAATTATGATATCACAGATGTTTTGTTTTGAATAATGGAACATTTTCAGATGGAGATCAATGGTCACATGGTAAGATGTGAGAAATATGGTCCATGTCTTGTATTCTACTGGACTAAATTATTCCACCCTTTTACCAGATTTTCTGTCAAGTCACCAAATCACACATCTCCCTTTGGACATCTGCCTCTCATATCATGAGTCCATATGTGTCTCATTGCATTACACCAGGGCTAGTCAGTACATTTTCTTGCTCTTTCCTTTATGATATTTGTATTAAAAATAATAAGTGTATAAACCATGAAACATTCTATTCTCTTTTTTTAAATTGTATTTTAGAGAGACAGAGTGTAGGGGAGGGGGGGAACAGGGGTACAGAGAAAGAATCTTGAACAGGTTCCGTGCTCAGTGGAGCCAACACGGGGCTTGATCCTACAACCCTGGGATTAAGACCTGAGCCAAAATCAAGAGTTGGACACTCAAACGACTGAGCCACCCAGGTGTCCCATCTCTTTAATTAGGATTCAAGGAGAATATTATTTGCAGTTAGCACTGGATAGATTCAGATACCATATGAAAACAGGATTACATTTGTTGTCAGGAATTTTTTTTTTTTTCTAATATAGGGATATATCAAACTTGGGAAATGATTGTTGATACTAGCATATTTTAAAATAGCAAAAAACTGTCAAATATGTGTTTGAAGCTAAACAATTTTATCATTTAATATATGGCTCTAAAATAGCATACGAATTATACAAATGAGGAAACGGAGATTCAAAAAATGGTATGGCTACTCTCAAATTATTTACTAATACCATTTATTATTTACCTTTATCAAATATAGTGACAGATGCTGGGAAAACAATGATAGGTAAAATGTAGGCAAGAATGCTATGAAGCATGTTATAGCTTACTGTAGGAGACCATGGATTAAATGGGAAATTACAATACTTAGTGATGAGTTATGCGATACAGAAGATAAACACAGATACAGTGGGATTACAACTTAACCTTGAAAGGCTAGGTTTTTTTCTATCACATGCTTGTATGTCAATGAAACATTAAAATGGATTTGAGAACCCCATGAGAGAGACCTGCTTGGAAAACACTATAAAATTTGGGTTTTCAGCAAATTTTATTAAAAGAACTACACATTCTCAAAACAATGTTGAACAATGGATTTGTTCTACTCCATGGCATTTATCATTTAAATCATGTGTGGAAATGTATCCTCCATTGGCCAAATAGACTCATAAACACTGCCAGTAGTCTCTTTTTAAAATTCTTCAGATAAGAACATATTATTTCATAATATATATCATTATCTGTAAAATTTAAATATGTATCTTCAGAGATATATCATTATCTCTTATTCATATATATATATGAACATATATATATATATGAACATATATATATATATATATATATATATATATGAATTGTCTCATGTATATACCATATATGTATATTTCTTTGGAAAATCTGAAGAAAAGCAGTTTCTGAACACAGAGTTCTACCCATCTTCCCCAAAAGGACAATTTATTATGTGTAAAACTCACTATCTACAATAGAAAAAAAGCCAAAAATTTGAAAAGGTATACTAGAACATGAGTTGTTATAAAAGTTCACAGTGCACTTTGATCTATACATAATAAAGGAATCGGAAGTCCACAAGGGAAGTGGGGAGTTCAAACATTTATTGAACCCTTTCATTAATATCATGGTTTACATTAACTATTTATGGATACCATTTTATTTAACCCATATGAGATGTTTAGTTAGAACACCCCTAAAAGACATATAATACAGTACCAAAATCAGATGAGGAAACTGAAATGAAGAGCCATAAACTGAAATCTTCCAGAAGTCTTGACTCTTTGTCTAGCTATTTTTCTTTTATTCCTCACTATTTCTCAGTTTAAGGATCAGAAAGTTTGATTTCCAATAACGCTACTTACATTAGAAGTATGATGGTGCATACTTAAATTTACAGCAAATAAGATTTAAATACATCTTGAAAAACTACATAAAAATATGTATGCTATTTTAAGAATATATCACATTTTACGTACATGTATCTCAATATACACATACACAAATCCACATGAGTTAAGAGATGAAAAACCCAGTTTACAGAACAGTGTCCTCTATTTAGATTGCACAGATGGCATATTCTTTCTGAGATGTGGTTGGGTTGAACTCGGTGACCTCACTATCCTCCCATTCTGTTAGAAAATACGCATAATATTCAGTGAAAAAGCTTACACCACAGAAAAACATAATGCCATAAGAAAGACCATATGTCAAAAAAACCTTTTTTTTCCCCCAGAATGGAGGCCCTGAACTTCTTACCTAGTGCCTTTTCTTTTTTCTGTCCAAAAATATCCTATGAAATCCTCTTTATCCTTGAACATGAATATGTCACCCATCTGTATCTACCTGAAAGGAGACACAGTCCTCTGCAACTCCTGTAGTTCCAACTTTAATCCCTGTGACATAATTGATACAGCTGCTGGCAAAAGCCTTTTCTAAGGAGTGGCTCCTGAAATAGTAAATCACACAGTGTCCTTTTGATCTTAGACATTTCTATCCAGGTGAATTTCAAGCAAAGTTCAAGTATACTATGAAAATGGGGACAAATACCACCAAAATACATTTATAGGCAACAGAAATTTTGTGGGAATAATTCCACGCACATTTTTTATTCCTGTAGCGGATCTGAGGAGACGTGTTCTGTTTCGCCCATTTATAGCTAGAGGATGTGAGTGCTTAGTTCACAGAGGCCAGGGTGTCACTGATCACCTAGTCTTCTTCCCTGCGGCGTTGCATGAACTACTTGGGCTCTTACATCTGCTGGGTGCACGACTCAGGATATCAGGGCATTCTTCAATTTGAAAACCAAGATTCCCAATTCTGGGACACATTTTGTCAGGTGGTGAAAATAAAAAAACCTAAATCTCAGCAAAATTATTCTGAATATTTTTGTTTTAAGTATTATTTGTACTGCCCTTAAAGCCAGAGGTTTGCCAAGAACAAAAGAAGACTTTCAGGAAATAAAAGCAAACATTGTCCACTTAGAAGTGAAAGCTTGTAATTTTTCAGTGGCTTTTCTCTTAAGGTCAGCACATCCCTTCTGGGAAAGTTTTTCCTGCCTTTCCCTGCCTTGGCAGCCAAGAATATTGTGAAAGCCATGTTTCTGTTGCATTCATTAATCAAACATTGAATTGATGCTAGGCACAATGCTAACTAGTCTTTATTTTCTAATTCAGTTTGGTAATTATTTTCATATAAAAATTGGGATATATTTGAAGCCCTGATTGAGCAGGTTCTACATTGTATTAATATAAAAAATAAAAAGTACAGTATCATATCACAGGCACTTTGTAGATAATTTACCAAGACATTTGGTACTTACTCTGAAGCCTTATTGTACAGGAAAATCATCGGTCTTGTTAGTAATTTAAAACTTTAAATTTTATTGGTAAAGTGTCTTTTCATTTACAAAGCTGTAGCCAAGGCAGTGAGAAATGAGGGAGAGCATGTATTATTTAACATAAAAAACCCACATTCCTCTAGTTGACTATCATTTCTGTGAAGCCATGTAATTCTAATTGAAAATAAAGAGATATAACTTCCTCCTTTTTGTCTCTTACACATGTGGCTAACATTTGCAAAACTGAGGGTAGAAAGATTAATATGGCATTTATATTTAATAATTATTAATATAGTTACACAGTAGTCATTGTTAGCGTACCATAACATGCAGAGACAGAAAAATAACTAAAATATCATGAACAATCTGCATTCAAGATACTAGCTGTAGCAGGTAACATACTCTGGGAATTTATAGTTAAACAGCATGATAAAAATGAGAGTATGCTATATTTGTGTAAGGGATATGGGACTTCTGATAAATACAAGTAATAAAACCAAAGTAGTCTGTGCCTTATTGCCTACATTGGATACAAGACCCTCATAAAGTATACCTTCCCAGTTGACCTATCTCATTACCCTTGACATCAAACTCCTCTAAGTTACTGGCATGGCCTTTTGAATCTAAGAGCTAGAAGGTGACGACTTGAAGCTGATGCATTTTTAATAATGGCAACTCTGAGATACCTCATGGCAGAAATTGCAACTGATGCCAAGGTGATTAGCATATGTTCCAGCTGCAGCCAGCCCTTCTGCTGATTTCCCCAATGAACTGTGAACCTCAGAAGTGTTTTGCTGACCTTGTATTGAATGTGCTTTTCCAGAATTCCCTCTTGGAAAGATACAAAATATATTTAACTCACAGTGGCAGCTGTTTTTTGCTTACTGGTGAACTTGAGTGGTAGTGGCATTTGGACCCAAATCATAACACTATCATCTTGGATGGAAAGAGATGATAAAATTCTTAGATGAAGAAAGAGATATCTAAGCTCTAACTATATATTACTAGTTTGAATTTCAAAAACTATACAGTCATTTGTCATCTAAATACTGTGGATTTGTTCAAAATAGTCACCTAAAATGACTGTCCAATTGTTCCAGTGCTGCTATCATTGATGTAAACAGTTTAAGTGCATTAGATTTTATTGGCAAAATCTTTTACACTTCTAAATGAATTATTTCTATTCATATATTTCTTCTGCTATAACCGGGAGTAAACCTACAAATATGCATTAACACTATTTTGGAATTACTAGGATGAGAATCAGTAAGATCATAATATGGAATTTTAAATTATTTTTATGAAAAGTCAGTTTTAAAGTCTCTTTGGGAGGGGTGCCTGGGTGGCTCAGTCAGTTAAGAGGCCGACTTCAGCTCAGGTCATGATCTCACTGTCCGCAAATTCGAGCCCTGAAACAGGCTCCATGCTGACAGATTCTGTCTCCGGCTCTCTCTCTGCTCCTCCCCCACTTACACTCTCTCTCTCTCTCTCTCTCTCTCTCTCTCTCTCTCTCTCTCTCTGTAAGAATAAATAAATGTTAAAAAAATTAAAAGCCTCTCTAGGAAAATTTTCACTATAGTTGATATATGCCATATCCTTCTGTTAAAATCATACCAGTCCAAGAGGCACACAAAGCAAATCTACAGCATCCATCAATATATTATTCTCAAATTTTTGGATGAGATGACAGCAAACATAATGAAAAATTCCATTTGACATTGTATCATGTCATGGAAGAAAAACCTATCCCTAAAACCCCATTCAAAACAAAATACATGTGGGAACACCTGGGTGGCTGAGTCAGTTAAGCTTCTGAGTTGATTTCAGCTCAGGTCATGATCTAACGGTTCATGGGATCAAGCCCTGCATAAGGCTCTGAGTTGACAGCACAGAGCCTGCTTGGGATTCTCTCCCTCTCTCTCTGCCCCACATACTCTCTCTCTAAAAATAAATAAATATGAAAAAATACATGTGGAAATAAGTATCCTATATGAAGAACAGAAATTTTGAAATGTGAACTTTATTTTCAATGAGCTATTATTGTAAAAACCAACGGTAACATAAATCTTAAGACTTCTTTTATTCACTCCAATAGTCATTTACCAAAATACTTATTAAGTACCTAATATAGACTAGGTTATACAGATATGAAGACTTTTGGGTAAAATATGAGTCAGGAAAGATGGAAATTTGGTATGAGATAACTGAATTTCTCTATGTTTTGAAAAATAGCTCATGATCCAATCAGGAAATATTCATTCAAAAAAGGCTTGATATTGAGGATAACTTCAGAACCAGAAGCATGAGACAGCACACTATGTATTCCATGGGGTAAAAGACAGGTAAAGTTAAATGCATACTTAATAGTGATGAAGCAGGGAAGGAATCACTGTCAAGTTCTCTGAGGGTCTAGGACAGACTGAATTTGAGGATTAGATTTGCAATAACTATTGACAAAGATCTTTTATTTCTCATTAACTAGGAAATTAAAGAGAAACCTTTTTCATCAACTGAGTATAATAAAATGATGAAATAATGTGATCTCTTCGAAAAGAGAATTGGGACAACAGTAAATAACATAAAAGACTTGACATTGCAGATCAATTGAGAAAATGCTTAATATTTAAATATATATGGAAAGATAAAATAATGCACAATTTTATGATTGCCAAACTACACACTCAAAAAATGAATTTTAGTAAATTCAATATATAAATCTGAAAATAAAGCTGTATAGCTTTTCAAAATATATAAAAGAATACCTATATGCTTTTATGACTGATATTTATTAAATAAGAAAAAATATGCAAGCCATAACAGTAGACTATAGAAGCAAGATTACTTCAATTGGAAAAATTACAGATTCCAATATTTGTTACTTACTATTCTGTGTTCTTGAGGGTACATTAGGGAAGAAAAAAACCTTTTACTTTCTTGTAGTTTATATTCTAGTTACGAGAGACTGACTAAAACTCTACGATCTTAGTCTAGTAACTTTATATTTCTGTGATTCCTTATTTGCAAAATGGGGTTAATTGATTTTTTTTAATTTATTAAAATGTAGTTAGTTAACATACAGTGCAATGCTGGTTTCAGGAGTAGAATTCAGTGATGCATCACTTACATCTAACACCCAGTGCTCGTCCCATCAACTGCCCTGCTTAATACCATCACCCATCTCCCACCCACCTCCCTCCATCACCTCTCAGTTTGTTCTCTATCATTAAGGATCTCTTTTGGTTTGTTTCTCTCTCTTCTCTTCCCTTCCCTATGTTCATCTGTTTTGTTTCTTAAATTCCACATATGAGTGAAATCATATAGTATTTGTCTTTCTCTGATTGACTTACTTTGTTTAGCGTACTACAGTCTAGCTCCATCCATATCCTTGCAAATGGCAAGATTTGATTCTTTTTGATGGCTGAGTACTATTCCATTGCGTGTGTGTGTGTGTGTGTGTGTGTGTGTGTGTGTACACCACATCTTTACCCATTCGTCAGTTGATGGATATTAGGGCTTTCTCCATAGTTTGGCTATTGTTGATAATGCTGCTATAAACATTGGGGTACATGTACCCCTTCAAATCAGTATTTTTGTACCCTTTGGATAAATACCTTATAGTGTAGATGGATCATAGGGTAGTTCTATTTTTAAATTTTTGAGGAACCTCCACACTTTTTTCCAGACCAGCTGCACCAATTTGTGTTCCCACAAGCAGTGCAAGAGGGTTCCCCTTTCTCTGCATCCTCACCAACACTTATTGTTTTTCATATTGTTAATTTTAGCCATTCTGACAGGTGTGAGATTGTATCTCATTGTGGTTTTGATTTGTATTTCTCTGATGATGAGTGATGTTGAGCAGCTTTTCATGTGTCTGTTAGCCATCTGGATGTCTTCTTTGGAAACATGTCTGTTCATGTCTTGTGCTCATTCTTTTTCACTGGATAATTTGTTTTTTAGGTGTTGAGTTTGATTAGTTATTTATAGATTTTGAATGCTAATTCTTTATCATATATGTCATTTGCAAATATCTTTTCCCATTCCATAGGCTGCCTATGTTGATTGCTTGTTGATTGTTTCCTTCACTGTGTAGAAGATTTTTATCTTAATGAAGCCCCAATACTTCAAGTTTGCTTTTGTTTCCCTTGCCTGCGGTGATGTGTCTAGTAAGAGTTTCTATGGCCGAGGTCAAAGAGGTTGCAGCCTGTGTTCTCCTCTAGGATTTTTTACAATATTTATTTATTTATTTATTTATTTATTTATTTATTTATTTGAGAGAAGCAGGGGAGGGGCAGAGAGAGGGACACAGAGGATCCAAAGTAGGCTCTGTGCTGACAGCAGAGAGCCCAAAGAGAGACTTGAACTCACAAACCATGATATCATGACCTGGGCCAAAGTTGGACACTTAACTGAGTGAGCCACCCAGTCACCCCTCTCCTCTAGGATTTTGAAGGTGTCCTGTCTTAAATTTAGGTTTTTCATCCATTTTGAATTCATTTTTATATATGGTGTAAGAAGGTGGTCCAGTTTCATTCTTCATGTTGCTGTCCAGTTTTCTCAACACAATTTGTTGAAGAAACTGTCTTTTTTCCATTGGATATTCTTTCCTACTTTTTTTAAAGATTACCATAAGTTAACCATATAGTTGTGGGTCCATTTCTGGGTTTTCTGTTTGTTCCATTGATCTGTGTGTCTGACTTTGTGCCAGTACCATACAGTCTTGATGACTACAGCTTTGTAATATAGCTGTAGCTTGATCCAGATATATAATATATCTGGATATATAATATAGCTTGATCCAGAATCATGATGCCTCCAGTTTTGTTTTTCTTTTTCAGAATTGCTTTGGCTATTCAGGGTCTTTTTTGGTTCCATACAAATTTTGGGATTGTTTGTCCTTGCTCTGCAAAAACTTCTCATGATATTTTGATAGAGATTGCATTAATTGTGTAGATTGCTTTGGGTAGTACAGACATTTTCACAATGTTCTTCCAATCCATGAGCATGGAATGCTTTTCCATTTCTTTGTGTCCTCTTCAATTTATTTCATACGTGTCCTATAGTTTTTAGAATCTAGATCTTTTACCTCTTTAGTTAGGCTTATTCTTTGGTGTCTTATGGTTCTTGGTGCAATTGTAAATGAGACTGATTCATTGATCTCTTTTTCTGATGGTTCATTATTGGTATATAGTAATGCCACAGTTTTCTGCACATTGATATTATATCCTGAGATTTTTCTGAATTCATGTATTTGTTCTAGCAATTTTTTTTGGTGGAGTCTTTCAGTTTTCCCACATAGAGTATCATGCCATCTGCAAATACTGAAAATTTGACTTCTTGCTTGCTGATTTGTATGCCCTTTATTTCTTTGTCTGATTGCTGAGGCTAAGGCTTCTAGTACTATGTTAAATAGTAATGATGAGAGTGAACATCCTTGTTTTGTTCCTGACCATGGAGAAAGGCTCTCAGGTTTCCCCCACAGAGGATGGTATTAGCTGTGAGTCTTTCACATATAGCTTTTATGATGTTGAGGTATGTTCAATCTATTCCTACTTTGTGGAGGGTTTTTATCAAGAGTAGATGCTGTGTTTTGTCAAAGGCTTTTCTGTATCTATTGACAGGATCATATGGCTCTTATCTTTTCTTTTATTAATGTGATGTATCACGTTGATGGATTTGCAAATATTGACCCAGACCTGCAGTCCAGGAATAAATTCCACTTGATCATGATGAATAATTCTTTTAACGTACTGTTGAATTTGATTTGCTGGTATCTTATTGAGGTTTTTTTGCATCCAGGTTCATCAGGGATATTGTTCTGTAATCCTCCTTTTTAGTGGGGTCTTTGTCTGGTTTTGGAATCAAGCTAATGCTGGCTTTATAGAATGAGTTTGGGAGCTTTCCTTCCATTTCTCTTTTTTCCAAACAGTTTGAGAAGAATAAGTATTAACTCTTCTTTAAGTGTCTTATAGAATCCCCCTGGGAAGCCATCTGGTCCAAGACTCTTGGTATTCAGAGTTTTTTTTGTTACTGATTCAGTTTCTTTGCTGGTTACAGGTCTGTTAAAATTTTCTGTTTCTTCTTGTTTTAGTTTTGGTAGTCTATAGTTTCTAGGAATTTGTTCATTTCTTCCAGATTGCTCAGTTTGTTCGCATACAATTTTTCATAGTATTCTCTTATAATTGTTTGTATTTCTGTGGTGTTCATTGTGATCTTTCCTCTTTTATTCCTGATCTTATCTACTTGGGTCCCTTCTCTTTTCTTTTTGATAAGCTGGTTAGGGGTTTATCAATTTGATTCACTCTTGTGAGGAACCAGCTCTTGGTTTTATTGATCCATTTCCCTGTTTTTTTTTTTTTTTTAGTTGTTTCTATATCATTTATTTTTTTTAATTTTTTTAATGTTTATTTATTATTAAGAAACAGAGAGAGACAGAGCAGGAGCATGGGAGGGGCAGAGAGAGAGGGAGACAAAGAATCTGAAGCAGGCTCCAGGCTCTGAGCTGTTAGCACAGAGCCCCATGAGGGGCTGGAACCCACAGACCATGAGATCATGACCTGAGCCAAAGTCGGATGCTTAACCTACTGAGCCACCAGGCGCCCTTATATCATTTATTTCTTCTCTAATCTTTATTATTTGATTCTGCTGGCTTTAGGCTTCATTTCCTGTTCCCTTTCTAGTTTCTTTAGGTATAATGTTAGATTGTATATTTGGGAGCTTTCTTGCTTCTTGAGATAGGCCTGAATTGCAATATTAGCATAATGTTTCCATTTTTATCCATGGTATAGCAAGTATCAGTATTTAATTACATATTATGCCTGGATAATATTCTATTGTATGAATATACGATTTTTTATTCATCCATTCATCAGTTGATGAGCATATTCGATGTTTCCACTCTATGACAACTATGAATAATGTTGCAATGAATATCCATACATAAGATTTTGTGTAGTCATAGTTTCCAACACTTGAGTATATGCCTGGGAATGGAAATGCTGGTCACTTTGTGTTTAGAGGATCTTTTGATGAACTACCAAACTGTTTTCCAAAGTGGCTCAGTCATTTGCAGTTCCCATCAAAAGGTGACTCCCATCAACAATTTATGGAAGTTCCAACTTCTCTACATTCTTGACAATAGTTGTTGATAACACCCATACATACATATATACATATATATGGATATATATATTATATATATATATCCATATATGTATATATTTGGATATATATATACTATATATGGATATATATATACATATATGGATATATATATATATGGATATATATAATATATATAGTATATATAGTATATAGTGGATATATATAATATATACATATATATATATTATATATATATACATATATTAGTATAGTCTTCCTAGTGGATATGAATGATATTTCATTATGGTTTTGATTTGCGTTTTCCTAATGAATAAATATTTTGAGCATTTTTTCATATGCTTTTTGGCATTTTGTATAACTTCTTTGAACATTCATAAGTATAAACTTCCCCTTTACAATTTCTTTTGCTGTATTTTATAAGTTTTGGTATGTTGTGTTTTTATTTTCATTCATGTCTCAGTATTTTCTAACTTCCCATGTGATTTTTCATTTGATTCATTGGTTGTTTGAGTCAGTATTTTAATTTCCAAAAATGTTTCAACTTTCTAGTTTTATATCTGTTGTTTTATAACTTCATCCCATTGTGGTTGGAGAATGTACTTTGTATGATATCTATTTTTTTAAAAATCGATTGAGGTTTAGTGTGTGGACTAACATATGGTCTATTCTTGAAAATGTCTCATGTGCATTTGAGAAGATTGTTTATGTTTTGTTGGTGGATAGTGTTATATAAGTGAGGGCCTTAGATGTAGTGGTTTATTGTATTGTTAGGTCCTCTATTTCCTTACTTATCTCTGTCTGGTTGTTTTCTATTCATTACTGAGAGTGAGATATTGTAGTCTACGACTATCATTGCATCATTTCTCCCTCCATTCCATTAGTTTTTATTTCATATGTTTGACAGTTTGTCATTAGTGAATAATTTTTTATAATTGTTATATATCTTGCTATAGTGAATCTTTTATTAATTTGTAATAGTCTTGTCTCTTGTAAACATTTAAAATTTATAATGTATTTTCTCTAATATTACTGTTACCACTTCTGCACTCTTTTGATGGATATTTTCATGGAATACCTTTTAACATCCTTTCACTTTCAGTATATTTGTGTCTTTAGATTTAAAGTGAGTGTCTTAACTATAGAGAACTAACTGAGGGTTACTGAATGAGGTGGGCAGGGGGATGGGCTAACTAGGTGACAGGTATTAAGGAGGGCAATTATGGTGATGAGCACTGGGTGTTGTATGTAAGTGACAAATCATTAAATTCTACTCCTTTGTAAAAAAATTTTAATGTTCATTTTTGAGAAAGACAAAGCACAAGTGGGGAAAGGGTAGAGAGAGGGAGACACAGAATCCAAAGCAGGCTCCAGGCTTTGAGCTGTTGGCACAGAGCCCAATGTGGGGCTCAAACTCATGAACTGTGAGATCATGACCCGATCTGAAATCAGACACTTTACTGGCAGAGCCACCCAGGTGCCCCTAAATTCTACTCTTAAAACCAATACTACACCATATGTTAACTAACTTGAATTTATTTATTTTTTAAAGAAATCGTCTTATTTTATTTTATTTTGAGAGACAGAACACATGGGAGGGGTAGAGAAAGGGAGAGAAAGGGAATCCCAATGTGGGGCTTGAACTCACAAACCATGAGATCATGACCTGAGCCAAAGTGGGATTAGACACAACAGACTGAGCCACTGAGGTGCCTCAACTAACTTGAATTTAAATAACATCATGGAAGAAAAAATATAATAAAAAATAAATAATATAGAAATAGGAAAGATTTTGCTTGCAATATTAAAATAAATAAATATGCCAGCCCAGTGTCTTCTGGTCTTTAAAGTTTCTTTTTTTTTTCTTTCTTTCTTTTTTTTTTTTTTATGTTTTTTAAAGTTTCTAATGAGAAATCTGCTTGTAATTTTATTGAAGATAATGTATATATGACAAGTTACTTTTATATTGTTTTCAAAATTTTCTCCTGAAAACTTCAAATGTTTGACTGTAATGTTTCTTAGTGTGGATGTCTTTGACTTCATCTTATTTGGGCTTTATATAACTTCTTTTATGTTTATATTAATCAAATTTGGGAATGTTTTGCCACCACTTATTCAAACATTCTCTCTAATCCCTTTCTCTCAATCTTCTCCTAGGACTCTCACTAGCATTTTTCAGGTGAATGTATCTAAGTACCCCATTTATGTCTTCTCACTCATAATGGACACCATTTCCTTTTTTACTAAACTCATTATTTTACTAAATCAGCTAACTTATCCTCCATCTTGAAAACTCTTCTTGACTCTCTCTTTTTATTTATCCTTATTTAAAAAAAATTTTTTTTAAGTAGGCTTCATGCCCAGCACAGTGCCCATGCAGGAATTGAACTCAGGACCCTGAGATCAAGAGTTGGATG
The DNA here is from genome assembly GCF_018350215.1 of Panthera leo. NCBI lineage: Eukaryota > Metazoa > Chordata > Mammalia > Carnivora > Felidae > Panthera > Panthera leo. The sequence continues at coordinate 36,189,559 of NC_056688.1, read as the reverse complement.
CTTAACTGAGCCACCCAGGTGCCCCTGACAATCTCATATTCTCTCTCTCTCTCTCTCTCTCTCTCTCTCTCTTTTTCTTAGAGAGAGAGGGCAAGTGGAGACGGCGCAGAGGGAGAGAGAGAATCTTAAGTAGGCTCTATGCTCAGCATGGAGCCCAACACGGGGATCAATCTCACAACCATAAGTTCATGGCCTGAACTGAATCAAGAGTCAGATGTTTAACTGACTGAGCAGTCCAGGCACACCTGACTCTCTCTCTTGAAGTGTCACAATATCAACCACTAAATTGATAGGTGTTCTTGAGACCTTATTATAGAAATAAACTGACTTTTTAAAACCATGCCTTTTCTTTACATTCCTTTTAAGGTAATGTAAGAATTTTCTGAAAGTTTTGATTTATATTTCTCTTTTGTTCTGAGGAAGAATTATAAAAACAAATAAAATAATGTTGTTCTAATACAATTATTTATTAATGCAGTTAAGCCTTAATAAAATAGTATGTTTATGTAATAGCACCCTGTGACTGGTATAGGAGTCAATGCAATGAATTTATTGAATTAAAAAAGGATAAAGAGACAGTTATTTCTGGGTTTAAAACTTGGCTCTCTGGCTGACTGTATCTGGGTGGTCTTAAGCATATTTACTGACAAGAATTAAGATTGGTCTGGGATCTTACCCTACTTTCAATCTAACAAATTATCCGGCTACTGGTCTACTAATGCTGGCAGAAGACACAAAATTCCTGGTCAGAGACAAAATGGTATAATGAGGAACATGAATCTCATGACTGGACCATTTTCCCATGCTTCCCTCACTTTTCCTAACCTCCCAGACCCATGCCTGAGACACAGGTGTGTCTGAATGTATGCATCATATCCAGTAGATTTGCATCTAAGCTAAGAAAGGCAAACCTTAAGAATCCCCACTCTAAGCCAAAGCATAAGAGACTGTTAAAAACTGAGAACAAACTGAGGGTTGATGGGGGGTGGGAGGGAAGGGAGGGCGGGGGATGGGTATTGAGGAGGGCACCTTTTGGGATGAGCACTGGGTGTTGTATGGAAACCAATTTGACAATAAATTTCATATATTGGAAAAATAAATAAATAAAACTTTCTAATTAAAAAAAAAAAAGAATCCCCACTCTATTATAATGAGCTGTAATCAAACCTGTCCAACCTCTTTATCCAGAGGGAGAAATTATATTTATTATACTGGACAGCAAACTCAGTTGCCCCCTGCTCCAGTGGAACATACTATCTCAATTTTTCAAAGGTAAGTATAGTCTGAAACAATCTGTCAGTACCTCTGCTCACAAGCTATGCAGAAAAAAAAAAAAAAAAAGAAAGAAAGTGAAAGTGTGATTGAGAATTTTCTCCCAACATCATTTACCCACTCTTAGACCTCAGTCTTATGTACCTAGTAGGAATAGTAAAATTACCCAACTCCTAGGATTTTTAGATAATTAAACTTTATGGTGCATAAAGCAATAATGTGGACTCCCTGACACATAGTGGGAACTAAATTAATATTAAGTAGTAGCAGTAGTAGTAGATTGTGAGTAGCTGAGGAGCTACAAAATTATAGATTTTTAAGAAGCGATTATGTTTTAATGATACTTGTATACATATATATGTGAGTAAATATATATGTAATATGCATATACAACACATATAATTATACAAATGTAAGTATATAATTATATACACATACTTTATATATATATATATATATATATATATATATATATATGTTTGTATATATGTGTATGTATATGCACATATGTAACAAAATGTTACATATTACATATATATGTGACAAAACATAACAAAATATAAAATCTGATAAATTGATAAACTAAACTCAATAGTTTCTTTTAAACCTGTGACTTAAAAAAATCATCAAAATTGTTTTCTATAACTATCTGAATACATCTAAGAAATCTGGAGATAAATCATGTTTCCTCCAAGGCTACAGGTAAACATTTGTTCATTATATAGAAATAAATTTCCACTTGTTGATGACTGTGACTACATATTTGTATGTATACCTGAATAAAGAGAGACATTCCCCTCAGCTAAAATCCTCATAGGCATTGTTCTTGGGTCTTTGACTCCCAATTCCCTTTCTTAAGTGGTACCAGTAGACTTCTATGCTTGCTTCTGATATCCTTAATTTAGACTCTCCATTTACATCCTGGGTCATTCCATACAGTGACTCTCTTTTTTAAGCTCCCTATCAAAATGTCATCTTCTTCAGCTACTTCTTCATTTGGAATTCAGTGGAATTCATGAAATCCAAATTCAATGGGATTTCCTTATCTATTAAAAATATAACAACAGTTAGAGGTTCTTATAGAATTTGGAACACTCCATAGTAAGAAACCTATTCTTAAAATTTGTTTAGGGGCACCTGGGTGGCTCAGTCAGTTGAGCATCCAACTCTCGATTTCGGTTCAGGTAATGATCCCAGAGTTGTAGATTTGAGTCCTGTGTCAGGCTTACACTGAGTGTGGAGCCTGCTTCGGTTCATTCCCTCTCTCTCTCTCTTCTACCTCCCCCTTTCCCCATCTCATGTGCTTTCTCTCTCTCTAAAGTTAAAAAAAATGTTTCCATTATATTAGTTGAAATTTTCATTTGCAGATGTAAGAAGCTCAGGAGACTGTAAGTGAGCATATATATTGTCAGTCCTCAGTTCCCTAAGGATGAATGTGTTGCTGAGGTTTCTGGGTGGCTCAGTCAATTACGTGCCCAACTCTTGATTTTAGCTCAGGTCAGGATCTCATGGTTCATGAGATTGAGCCCTGTGTTGGCTCTATGTTGAGTGTGGAACCTGCTTGGGATTCTCTCTCTCCCTCTCTTTCTGCCCTGTTCCCAGTCACTCTCTCAAAATAAATAAACATTTTTTTTAATTAAAAAAAAGGTTGAATGTGTTGCTGAGGACAGGACAACCACTATAATCTATCTTTCTGACTATAGCAATTTCTTCTGATTGTTCAAAAAGTACACCGTTCCTTTCCTAAAAGTAGACCACCCAAGGTCATATCCAGCTATTGCTTCATAAAGTACTGTCACTGGATTTCTTGTCTATGAGTCATTGTGTCTGGTCACATCAGCACCTGCTCTATTCTATTAAGAACATTTTGCATTTTATCCATGTAACAACAAGTTTAACTATAAGAATAGAAAATACTTTTAGCAAGTAAAATTTATTGGCTTATTTCTCAGTTTTTTCCAAAGAAGGATCTATCTGCCTTCAGATATAGTTGTATTCAGGGTCTTGACTACTATAATCAAGAGGATTTGTCCATATATCAACTCTGCATGATTCGAACTGACTTCAATCCTCAAGTATATTTTCTCCAAAGGATATAAAGACAACTCTAGCAATCAGAGACAACTGTACAGAATATCATCACATCCCTTTGTTGTTTACTTCCATACATGCTTATTCCCACACATTCAATCTGCCTCAATATAACTATCTAGAAGGTAAACTAGAAAAACTTGCCATCTCCACAATAGAATCCATCTAAATTGCTCCAAGAATACATAATTCCAAGGTGATAGTAAGTGTAACAAGGAGAGTCCAAGATATACCTCTAATGCTGCGGTGATCCTTCATTATTATTCTGTAAGCTATTGTCTTAATGAACAATTTAAAGTAGGAGAACAGTAATTTATAGAGGAAAGGTCTTTAATATTTTTAGTGTACACCATATTCTCTGGGTCAGGTTCAATAAGGATTCCTTTCCTACATAGCGAATGTCCTTTTATAGATTTATCAGTATGTATAATTGAGGTTCTGTCTTCTTATCTATGATGCTCCATGAATTGATCTGAGATAAGCAGAGGGATGGATTTCTCTTCAGGGAGCTATTCAGCGTTTTCTCTCTACTGCCTAAATGTATTATTAAGGAGGTTTTGAGGATGCTTTAAGGAATTAACATTAATAATCACCCATTCACAAAGCTGCCTCTGGTAGTATATCTCTTGAAAACCACAGAAATCCTGTGGCTAGCTTTCTGCCCACCCCCCACCCCCACCTTTTCAGAGGTGTAACCAAAGTCAGAAATTGATTGAAGTTACAAATCTTGAATTTGGGCACTGATGATGATAAGATTTCTGTCCCCTTGAAAGAAATCTTTATGTGCTGTACATGCCTAAAACCCTCAGCATAATAGCTTCTCTGACCATGGGCTAAAGTACTAAGACAGACCTAATATTTGCCCTACTTCAATAATGTAATACAGTCTGTGAATTAAACAGGCATTTGTTTTGTTCATTGTGTGTTTCAGTCTTGTATTCCTGTTTCCCTTCTTCATGCTGCATTTTACCTAAAATACAGATTCACAGTTCTGTGAGAATACAATTATCTTAAAAAAAAAAAAAAAAAAAAACTTTACCAATTTTAGTACTTTGATTGTAGGCATAACATGTACCATTTTTTCAAAAGGAGCATCATCACATTGCTTCATTCTTTTCTTTAGAATAGGTTAGTCTACAAAGAAGCCAAAAACTTCTTTGAAACATTGATCACAGGTGAAAAGAGGTAGCCAAAATTCAAGACAAATTTTTCAGTAAACTGTCTAAATTGTCATACTTTTTGGATGTGTAGTCTGAATTCTGATATGATGTTTCACAAAAAATTCCAAACTTGTCAACCTACAATTCATTTAATCAATTCAGTTGTAACTTCCCATTTCTAAATAACACTATTTTTTTTAAGTTTCTTATGTTTATTTATTTTTGAGACAGAGAGAAACAGAGCATGAGTGGGGGAGGGGCAAAGAGAGAGGGAGACACAGAATCCAAAGCAGGCTCCAGGCTCTGAGCTGTCAGCACAGCTCGAACCCATGAACTGAGATCATGACCTGAACCGAAGTTGGACACTTGACTGAGCCACCCATGTGTCCCTCTAAGTAACACTATTTATGTTGAATAGAACTTGCATGCACATTAGAAATATAAATAAATACACTTAAACAAAATTTATTGACTCACATAGGTGTGAAAACTGAAGGTAGAGTACCTTCAGGCCAAGTGTGCCAAATTATATTATAGTATTGTTTCTATCTTCTATCTTTGTTTTATTCTTCAGATAAGCCTTTTTCACATGTTAGTCATAATGGATTCATTTGCTCCAAATCTAAATCCTCTAGTGGAAAGAATACTAATTTTTATTAAATTGACCATGTATCAGGGGTGCCTAGGTGGCTCAGTCGCTTAAGCATCCAACTCTGGCTTAAGTCATGATCTCACGGTTTGTGGGTTTGAGCCCCACGTCAGGCTCTGTGCTGACAGATCAGAGCCTGGACCCTGCTTCAGATTTTGTGTCCCTCTCTCTCTGCGCTTCTCCTGCTTGCACTCTCTCTCTTTTTCTCTCTCTCTCTCAAAAATAAATAAGCATTAAAAAATTAAAAAAATAAATTAAAAAAAATTGACCATGTATCAATGCTATAGAAGGATTTTGGTTAGCCTTGCCTAGGTCATATTTTTTTAAGTTTACTCATTTATTTTAAGAGAGAGAGAGAGATAGACAGAGCATGTAAGCAGGGGAGGAGCAGAGAGGAGAGAGAGAATCTCAAGCAGGCTCCACACTATCAGCACTGAGCCTGATGCAGGCCGCGAATTCACAAACCTGAGCTGAAACCAAGAGTTGGACACGTAACCCACTGACCCACCCAGGAATCCCATATTCTTTTTCTTAAATCAATTTTTAAAGCCATACATAAAACTTTCTATTAATGGGTTTTCTTGGTGCATGCTCTCTCTCTTTCTCACTCACTCACATATGCACATGCTCATATACACACACAGCCCATTTAAGAAAGGGGGATCTAGTGATTGATAGATCCAGGAGGATTCTATAGAATATAAGAGGATAAGTCATCCACAGAAGTATGTTATCAGACAAAAGCAGTTTATGTTCACTAGAGCTACTCTGTGCAAGATACTGCCTTAGATACTTGGTGTCAGAGGGGAAAGGGGGCAGTGAACCAATAGAAATATATGTGTGGAATATTCTTTCTTTGAGGCATATAAGAGCTGATAATTTAGTTAGAAAGATATGGGATATTTACGATTAACTGTACTACAAAGTAAAATGTAGTAAGGTTATCATGAAATATTTGTGATTGACTTGAAGAGTAGAGGGTGCTAATGTTTCTCCCAGTTTCTTCTGGCTTGAGGCTAATATTTCTGCAGAACCTCTGTATTACTTTCCTCTATTGCACATTTTTTTTCCTTTCGGCATATTTCTCTGTAGCTAAAACTATAATTCTTTTATTCCCTTAAGTGACCACAAACAAAGGGAGGCAACATTTACTAAAGGATTAAGCAATGAATTAAGGGTGTTTATAGTACAGGGCAGACTTTGTACTATTTAAAATATTATCTCTTTAATTTCCTTTTTTGACCTGTTGCCACTGGTTAACTTAAAATCCCATTGTTTCCTCCATTGTGAGATAGTGCAAATATTTAAATAAGCCCCTTCTAATGACATTCTATGTCAGGTTTAGACAGAGAAGAAGAGCTCCTATGATTGTGATGAAAATAAGAGATTTCTTATACTAATTAGGTCTTAAAGGAATATGGAAGTTGTTGAAGACGTGGAAGACAAAAAGTCTGTGATCTATACCTAAGTACCTGGTAGTGGTCCTTGGGATGCTGTTAATCAGCAGGGACAGCAGTTGAGAAGATAAACTGGATGAATAGCACAGAAGAAAGGATGAACTGGGATTAGCTGGGTAAATCTGCATCTGTTCAAGTCACATCTTACCATTTTAACTTTTGAATAGTAGTGGCTACTCCTCATTTCTACTTTCCATACATTACTCAAGTTCCTCTTGTAGCCACTCTACCCTTAAAGGGAAGGGGATTGTGAGAAATGTAGTCGCCAGATCCAACTACATTGATTAGTAATATCCATTATGGTCTATCACTTTGTCATTCATACATGAATCATTTACTAGCCGTATTTGTCAAATAAAAGAATATAAAATATTTTCTCCTCCTACTAGAACTTTACTATACCTTGCATAACTAAATATGTGTTAACACTTTCCCCAAAGAATCTATATGACCCATAATGTTACTTTAGTCCCTGTGCGATAATGTTTATTCTTCCTCAGTCTGATTCATTCTGCCTTTGATAACTGGCACCTGAATAGAAAGAATATCAAAATGTTATAAAATAAGATTAAGGGGGAAAATGATATACACACACATACAAATATATTCATATAAATACAAGGAAGACATGCAAATACTACTGTTTTCATTTCTGTAACTGGTCATATTGGGTATTAATTTTCTGTTACTCAATGACAAATTACCACAAATGGGGGGGTGCTGAAAAACAATGCTCATTTATATCTCACCATGCTGTCTTTCAGATATTGGGCATAGCATAACTGGGTTCTCTGCCCAGGGTTTCACAAGACAGAAAACAAAATGAGAGACAAACTGCATTCTTTTCTGGAGTTCTGGATCCTGTGCCAAACATATGTGGATGATGGCAGTATTTATTCCATGTGATTATAGTACCAAGGTCTCTACTTTCTTGTTGACTATTGTCTAGAAGATCACTCTCAGTTTTTAGATGCCACCCACACATCTTACTAACCTTGCCTCTGTATAATGCAGCACCTCACTTCTACAAAGCCAGAAGAATCTCTCAGGGAAGAGCCCAGTTTCGCTTTTAAGAGCTTTCTCCTATTAAATCAGGATCATCCACGGTATCTTTTTAGAGTAACACATACACCACTGAATGGAACCTTAGTTACATCTAAAAATCCTCTCACATTTGTAATATGATTTGATCATGGACTGAAATTCATCATATTCACAGTGTTTCTCATGCTGAAAGGAGAAGGCAGTGAATGGGACCATGTGGCTATATTAAAATTATGCCTACTATATATGGTCATAGCCTCCATTCCTCATTTCTATTCTGTACAGCCTACTCTGTATTCCCTTTGCCTGTTCAGCAAGCACTTCAGATAGTTTGTGGTCTCTACACTGCTGGGGTGACCCAACCCTTTGGTGAAGGATAATTTTGTGTCTACTTGACTGAGCTGTAATGCCTAGATATTGGGTTAAACGTTATTTCTGGTTGTGTCTGTGAGAGTGTTTCTAGAAGATATTAGAATTTAAATTGACGGACTGAGTAAAGCCGATTGCTCTTCTTAATGAGGTTGGACATTATTCAACCCATTAAGGATGCAAATAAAGCAAAAGAGTAGAGGAAAGTTGAATTTTCTCTCTCTGCCTGACTCCTTGAGCTGAAACATCAGTACTCTTCTGCCCCAGTGCTGGGAATTATACCATCAGTGTGCCTGGTTCTCAGGTCTTTGTCCTTAGACTGAAATTTGGTTTTTTTAGTCATTCTATGGAGGTATGATTAACATACAAAAAGATCCACATATTTAATATATACAACTTGATGTGTTTGGAGATACCCATTAAACCATCACCCTTGTCAAGGCCATAAACTTATCTGTCACTTCCAAAAGTATGTCTTTCTGGGTCACCAGCTTCAGCTGGCAGGTTATTGGACTTCTCAATTTTATAACTGTCAATTCCTGGGGTGCCTGGGTGGCTCAGTCAGTTAAGCACCTGGCACTTGATTTCGGCTCAGGTCATGATCTCATGGTTCTTGGAGTTGAGCCCTTCAGCAGGCTTTGCACTGACAGTGTGGAGCCGGCTTGGGATCCTCTCTCTCTCTCTCTCCCTCCCTCCCCTGTTCACAAGTGCTCTCTCTGTCTCTCTCTCAAAATAAATAAACACTAAAAAATATAAAATTGTCAATTCCTTCTAATATCTTTATAAATGGGATACAAATGTCATCTCCCATTCCATAGGCTGCCTTTTAGTTTTGTTGATTGTTTGCTTTGCTGTGCAGAAGCTTTTTATCTTGATGAAGTTCTAATAGTTTATGTTTATGGAGTGGGAGAGGGTATTTGCAAGTGATATATATGATAAAGGGTAAGTATCCAAAATTTACAAAGAACTTATCAAACTGAACACTGAAAAACAAACGACCCAGTTAAGAAATAGTAAGAAGACATGAATAGACACTTTTGCAAAGAAGACATCCAGATGGCTAACAGAGACATGAAAAGCTCCTCAATATCACTCCTCATCAGGGAAATACAAATCAAAACCACAATGAGATACCACCTCACACCTGTCAGAGTGGCTAAAATTAACAACAAAAGAAACAACAGGTGTTGGCAGGGATGTGGAAAAAGGGGGACACCTTTGTACTATTGGTGGGAATGCACACTGGTGGAGGACACTCTGGAGAACAATATGGAGGTTCTTCAAGAAACTAAAACAATTGTACTATTAGGTAATTACTCAAAGTATAAAAAAATACTGATCTGAAGGGGTACATGCACCCCAATATTTATATCAGCATTATCAACAATAGCCAAACTATGGAGAGAGCCCAAATGTCCATTGACTGATGAATGGATAAAGAAGATGTGGTAGATAGAGATAGAGATAGAGATAGAGATAGAGATAGAGATAGAGATGAGATAGAGATAGAGATAGAGATAGAGATAGAGATATATAGATATGAATATTACTCAGCCATCAAAAAGAATCAAATCTTGCCATTTGCAATGACATGGATGGAGTTAGAATGTATTACACTAAGCGAAATAAGTCAATCAGAGAAAGACAAATATCATATGATTTCAATCACATGTGGAATTTAAGGAACAAAAAAGAGTAACATATGGGAAGAGGAGGAAGAGAAGTGGAGAAACAAACCAAGAGAGATTCTTAATGATAGAGAACAAACTACAGGTCAATGGAGGGAGGTGAGTGGGAAATGGGCTATATAGGTGATGGGTACTAAGGAGGGCACTTGATGTGAAGAGCACTGGGTGTTGTATGTAAGTGATTAATCACTGATTTCTACTCCTGAATATTGCACTGCATTTTAAATTTAAAATTTAAATTAAAAAATAGGAAATAGATAAAATAAATGTGATATATAATGTATATATATATCCTAGTGGTTTTGTTTCTTAGGAGAATCTCGACTATTAACTTTTACTTATCCTGAAACATTTTTAGTTTTGCCTGAAGTGAGTATTTTTCTCTATTTAGCTTTCACACAGGACATGAAAATGCTAAATAGATCTTCAAAGGGTCTCTTGGGTTTCTGACACATACCTTTGTTTCCATGATGCAGTAACAACCCATTCCCCTTTGATTTCAAATTCATCACCCCAGGAAGTGAAGTAGTGCCTTTCTTCTTAATTTAATGCCATAGAAAAAGATATATGTATGTATGTATGTATGTTTGTTTGTTTGTTTTTAGTGAAACAGAAGACTTGCAATAGAACATGGTTGTCATGCAAGTTGCTTGGCTACTTGAACCACATGATTCAGCAGGTCTAATTAGAGAAAGGGATGTTGTAGGAACTATTGACAGGATGCTATAAATAAATAATTGTGCAGACCTTTGGAATTTGGGGGCAAAGCGATCCCATCCTTTGCAGATAACTGCTATCTTTCTAAGAATATCTTTGATCTGCTATTAGAGTCTAGCAAATTCAGCACTGAATACTTGGCTGGAGATCACTAAGTTTCAAGTAATCTGAGCTACTCATCATGAGTTTGATGTACTCTGGTATATGAGGCCATTAGGTTGGATATACAAAATATCACTCTGTTATTGAGTGGCAATCACATATACAAGACTGGCTTGAGTTCTTCTTGAAGGCACACTTAAATTGCATGAACAAATGACTCCAATTCATATGATTCTTTCTCTTATAATACTGACATCTGTATCTCAGCCCACATCTGTGGTCTCCTGAAGTGTTCACTGTGAACACTTGATTGAGGAAAAAAAAAACGGGTCTGATTTACAAAGGTTCTGCATAATTGCTGACATGACCCAACAACAGACAGAGGTAGTTTACAACCCTGTTCAGGGTTTGTATTACAGACATGGTTGAAGTGAAATCCTTCTCATAGATGGAATTTAAGGCAGTGTGTATGGCCAGGGGCTTGGTGAAAACACAAGTGAAAAACACCTCTTGGAGATGGGTGGATAGCCTTCTTAGAATGATTACATGTATTAAAGCAATGAGAAATAGTAAGGATAAATTTTAAGGAGGATTAGCATCTCCTATAAAGCAAATACCTCATGATTGGTCATAGATTTTTCAAGGAAATAAAAATTCACCTACTTAAACCAGGAAGGGCACTGTCTCTAGTGGGTACTAAGACCACTCTAGTGCAAAAGAGTCTCAGGAAAAATTCAGAGTTTAACATTTTCATCTTCATATGTATCTGTCCATGTGTCCCCAACTCAGCTTTAAGTCCCATTCTTAGAAAACATTGCCTTGAATTTAACATAAAAGAAATTGCAAGCTGTGAATCCAATTTGTTGTATAATTCTGCTAGCAAAATGCATTTACGTATAGCCTCAGAACTGTCAACTCCCCAAACGGTCAACACTATCCCATATCTCCTCTAGCAATATCTGACCCATAATTAGAGAGGAATCTATGAGGCCCACTGACACAATTGTACCAACACCAGACAAAGCACAGAAGTCATCAGAATAATAAGCTTCTAACATTATCCATTCCAATGGAATGGATGGTATTATTCTGACATGGTATTATTCTAGGACTGAACATATGACTGATATGTTTTTTTGGTTCTCTTACAAAAAAAAGCATATCAATATCTCTATACTACAAAATATAAAGAACTGAAAAGTAATTGTATGTGGCTTTCAATCTTGTTTAAAAAGAAACAATAGAAAAATTATCAAAATACTTCTACAGAATTTGTCATACTGATGTGGGAAACAAAGGTAGAAGAAAATGGCAAATAAAATTAAATTTCCTTATAACCTGTAGCCCATTGGCAAATACTTGAGGCAGCAGAATAGAACATTTCCCCAGGAACTCCCTACTGTCTTAATTTTAATGCTTTGCTAGAAAGAAAACAAATCTTATTTTGACAAACCTAGGCCTCCAGTACCTTGTAAATCTTTTTTAGCGTATGAAAATATCACTGGAAACTTCCTCTGGACTTTACTTCCCCCAACTCCCAAGTATATCATCAGTCTCTCCTCAAGGTCCAGGGGTAGCTCTTCCTGTCCAGGGATCCTGTCCCTGTGCTTTAATAAAATCACCAGATATTTCAAGAATTCCGTCTTGGCTGTAGGCTCCAGACCAACATCACTCCAAAACTGCATAAGTACTATACATAAGTCCCTAAGGCTTTCATGTCTTCCATTCAATATGCCCTCCACCACTAACAACACATAGATATATATACTACAAAGATAATAAACCAAGTCATGGCTGTAATATTTTACTATTACTGTTTGAAAAGTGTGTATACTGTACCTGTGCTAAATTTAAGGACATTTGAAAGTAACTACTCAAGAATAATACTTTATTACTTTTGTAATAGTCAACATATCTTTATCAAAATAAATTATATTTTCTAGAATTAATCTCGAATAAATTGACATTTGTGGAAAATTACATATATTATACAAATTAAAACATACTTAACCATTTTATTTTCTATATATTACTGATTTTGCAAACAGTACAAATATATAATTCTCAATTGCCATTTTTATTATATAATCATCAACTTTCCATCTAGTTTCATGATGTTTAGCATCTGAAACAAGTACCTCTAAAGAATATATGTGAAGTTATCCACAGTGCTTTCTTATATAAGAAATGTCTTTATGAATCATTTAAATAATTATATAGAAATTGATTAATGCTTGGAACTTTTATCAAAAAAATTAATATTGCCATTTGCAACAACATAGTATTGTGCTCAGCAAAACAAATCAGAGAAAGAGAAAGACTATGTGATTTTACTCAAATATGGAATCTAAAAAAATAAATGAACAAATAAAATTAAACAAAAACAAATTCACAGAGAACAGACTAATAGTTACCAGAGGGAAAGGGGGGTAGGAGAGTGGGAAAAATGGATATAGGGTGTCAATTATATGATCAGATGCATGGTAACTAGACTTGTAGTAGTGATCACTGTGAAGTGTATATAGATGTCAAATTATAAAGCTCTATGCCTGAATTGCATAATTAAAACATAAATAAAAATTTAGTAAAGGGACGCATGGGTGACTCTTTCAGTGAAGGTTCTGAGTCTTGATTTCAGCTCAGGTCATGATCTTGCAGTTGGTGGGCTCGAACCCTACATTTGCCTCTGCACTCACCATGCAGAACCTGCTTGGCATTCTCTTGCTCTCTCTTTCTGCCCTTCTCCTACTTGCACACTCTGTCTCGTTCTCAAAATAAATAAATGAACGTTAAAAAATTAGTAAATATTTTAAAAATTAATGTAAATAATGTAGGAAATTTGAAAACATCTCAATTACTAAAAAAATTAAATGTTTCCAGTGCATTTTGGGAATATGTTATCAGTTTCTATCTTGTTTATAATTTCCTCTTCAGATATGATTAGAAAGTCACAAAGTAGTACTGACAGGATGTCTCTGCAATATGGCACCATCTGCCTACTAAGACCTGAATGGGGACCTCAAATTCCTAATAATAAATGTTAATGGAAACAATGGTTTGGATTGGCTCAATAACAGTATTATATTAGGCTGTTATTTTTTAAAATTTAGATTTTTTTAAAAAGTTGAATATTAAGCAAGATGTTAAATTATAAGTACCATTGAGACTAGACACAAGCTGCCAATTTTACCCACTATATACACTTGAAAGCTGGAATTTTTCTCCTCTTATAGCAAACATTTATAAATTATTTTCTTAGTAAAATTAAAACTATGAGAATAATTTTACTGTGATTGAAATGACAGAATAAATAATACTGTTCTCTAAATTTTCTTCAGGCAAATTCTTGATATATATATAATGTCAAAATAACTATTCATAGAAAAATTCGGGGTTTAAAAAAAATGAATCCTGTGTCTTTCTTTCTTTCTTTTCCTGTAGCTGAGCTTTTGACACTGTTCTTGAAAATGACTTACAGTTACTTAGTGCTTTTTTTTCCTCTATTTCATACAGCCTTTTCTGAAATTTATCTATGCCATTGAATGGAAATAAGAAAGTAAAAGAACCACACAACTGTATAGATTATGGTTCCAACCTGATTCCAAATTGGATGCTCTACACAGAAAATGTCAAATGGGTCTACAGAAGCCATATGGACACCATTAATCAGAGACCTTTTGCTATTCACTGATTTCCATAGCTTTCTTCACTATCAGGCTCAAATTTATTGCAAGTCGCATCCCTAGGGAATTTTTCTATTCTCTCCCTTCTTCCTTTTTTATAGAAAGATATTTTTAAACTTATGTCTTTTCCTCTGAATTCCACCCCCATTAGTTTCCGTGAACAGCTTGCTGAATGCAAACATTTCCTCTGTAAAGATATTTTATTTTCAGTTCTAAGGTAACAATTCATCCACATCAGGTCCTTTTTATGTGGGGATGATACATAGTCCTGTGAATACCTAGAGTACATTTTTCTGAAAAAAGATAATTAGATAACAATTAATTTTATTATCTATATGTGTGCAATTTTATATTTTCTTAAAATCTGTGTTGATATGGGAATGATCTGTTAGAATGTAGAAAAAAAATCAGTATTCAACATCTATGTTTTCAAGACATTATGGTGAAGAGAGCTAGATGCTTTGGTTATATACTATATATTTGCAACTCACTGGGTGTCTTTTATACACATTGTATACTCACACCAAAACTTTATAGAAGGATTTATTCATCATGTCTGTTTATAAATAAGAAAATTGGCTAAGGCTTAAGAAATTTATTCATCCTACAGATACCAATTCTCACATAGGCATTAAAAGCTGTAAGTTAATGCTATTGTCAGTATCTACCAGTATGAAAACAATTACATTTAACACAAAAGACAAATTTAGGGATAGTACAAACAAAATAGTTTAGATTATTTCACTAACTGAGAAAAAGCATATTTAATATAATACTTTAACTCTCCACTAGAACAAACTGAAAGGCTTCACTGGTCATATTTCCCACAGAATCCAATAAAATAAACAAGTGGATACTTACAAAATAACAAGCATGTTTAAATTCTCCATGGTCCTCTTAATTATGTCAGGTATTAGCTATGCCAAACAGCCAGCTAACTTCATTTTATTAGGTCCTTCAGAGGCAAATAAGGAGATTTTCTTATTTTCTGACATTTAAAATGATATTTTTCTATTACTGCATAAGCTATGAAGGAGACAGTTTCCAATGAGAAAGGTCTACAAACAACTCAGACTACAAATCATATCTCCAAGAAGTATTTTAACCTCTTTTCTTCCATATGTAAGCTTTCTTTATCGAGCTATGATCCAATTGTTATCCTTTCCCAACAAGATTTACCTCTTTTCTAGAGTAGAAGCATCTGGGAGTGAGGTATCAATATTGTTATGTATGGTTATTTTTTTTTTTTCTATTCACTTTACTTATCTTAGTGCCAAGCACAAAGTAATAATACAATCAAAATGAGTAATTTTATTAAATATCTGAGCAGGTATTGTGTGAAAAATCCTTTGCTGAATATTATTGAAACATGAATGTTATACTGCTCACAAGTAATCTACAATTTAGTACGTGGTATAATTTTAATATTTATTTGTGTGCAAAAAGTATAATAACAGTTGCAAAGCAAGAGCTAGTAGAGTTAGAAATACATACAGTTGGAATAACCAAGAAATTACTCCCCCAGAAGCAGTGTTTGTGATGAGCTTGAAAGAATAGTTTCATTTCTGTTGCAGGATATTTCACTTCAATATCCAGGGTTCTTTGTCTCCCTGCTTCAGAGAATGAAGAGGTGGACACAAAATGAGCAGCAGGCAAGTTTATTAGAGTATAAGATCAGAAAGGAAAAATATTATGAAAGCTTTCTTTACAAAGAGGGGATATTTGAAAGTACATACCCACCACTATAGGCAAGTGTCTTTGTTTTAAAGGTTCTGGTTAGCCTTCCCTTCCCTTCCCCCTCATTCCTTTTCAGGTCCTACCCTTATTGGCTTCATAACTAGGTGTTGGGTTGCCCATTCCTGATTGGCTTGTTTCCATTGTTTGAGGGGTGATCTATGGCCATATCTTTCCTGTGTATCATATGTTTTATGGTCTACTATTTATTTTAAAAAATTTTTAATGTTTATTTATTTTTCAGAGGGGTGGGGTCAGAGCATGAGTGGGGGAAGGGGCAGAGAGAGAGGGAGACACAGAATCCAAAGCAGATTGCAGGCTCTGAGCTGTCAACACAAAGCCTGATGCAAGGCTTGAAACCACCAACTGTGAGATCATGACCTGAGCCGAAGTCTGACGCTTAACCAACTGTCACCCAAGCACCCCAGGCAACTACTTATTTTTATAAGATAATAAAGTACTGGGGATGTAATGATACCATGATAGCCATAGTTAACACTGTTATATGATGTATAAGAAACTTGTTAAAGTAGATCCTAAGAGTTATCATCACGAGGAGATTTTTTTTTCTTTTCTTCGTTCGTTTCCTTTTATTGTATCTATATGAGATGGTGGATATTAACTGAATCTATTGTAATGAACATTTCACAATATATGTAAATCAAAGCATCATACTGTGTTGAAACTTCTAGAAAAGTACATATCAATTATTTCTCAATAAAACTAGGAAAAAACAATAATAAAAAAAGACTTTGGCTGGTTTTTCCCCTGGCTTCTGGGTGGGGATCTCTAAATATTTTGAATTTCCAAAGGGATTGGGATGTTTTTGTTATTCATGGTGGTCCCATGAGACCACATCTGAATTTATGCTAACAAGGTTACCCAAGATGAGGGCCAGTCAGGTGAGAAAGTCTAACCACATGACTAGAGATTTGGGGTTTTGAACCATGTATCAGCCTGACTTCTGGGGAGGGGAGGGGGACCAGAAATTGAGCCAGGTGAGTGATGATTTATTCAACCATGCCTATGTAATGAAATCCCAATAAAAAGTATAAACACCTAAGTTGAAAGCTCAGGTGAGCTTCCCTAGGTAACAACACTCTTCATGTATTAGAACAATCAATGTGCTGTGATGGTAGTATGCCAGGGAGAAGACATGGATGGTTTGCCTTTGGAAATCACCCATACCTTACCTTATGCATCTCATCTTTTGGCTGGTTCTGATTTATATCCTTTGTGCTCTAATAAAAATTCTAATCCTAAGTGTAGGACTTACACTGAGTTCTGTGGATCATTCTAGTGAACTATTAAACCTGAGGGATAGTGGGAACCTATGAATTTATAGCCAGTTGGTCAGAAACATGGGTACCCTAGGACACTTGTGGCAGGTGTCTGAAGTGAGGGCAGTCTTGTGGAGAACAGTGCCTTGTAAAGTTTAGCCTAACTCTGGGCACTTTATGTTAGAATTGCACTGCAGCTAAAGAAAATATATGTAAATATTGTATTATTGTTTAATATGCTTTGGTATATGATTGTGGTAGTGTAATACAATAAACATAAATACTTTTGATTTTTTCATTATCTAATGGGAAACCATTTACAGTTTTAAAATAAAGGAATAATTGGAACAGGGCCATGATTTGGGAATATTAATGTCTCATAGTATATAGACTGGGATGGATGGGAAATAGGAGATAATACAGATGAGGTCAGTAAGAAAATTCTTACTATGGTCATATTGTTGCAGGATTCTTTTTTTAAAATTTTTTTAACGTTTATTTATTTTTGAGACAGAGAGAGACAGAGCATGAATGGGGGAGGGTCAGAGAGAGAAGGAGACACAGAATCCAAAACAGGCTCCAGGCTCTGAGCTGTCAGCACAGAGCTCGACCCAGGGCTAGAACTCACAGACCATGAGATCATGACCTGAGCTGAAGTCAGACACTTAACTGACTGAGCCACCCAGGCGCCCCGAGGATTCTTTACCTCAATATCCAAGTTTTTTGTCTCACCACTTTGGAGAATGAGGAGGTGGACTCAGAATAAAATGAGCAGCAGGCAAAAGTATTAGAGTATAAATTTAGAAATTAAGAATAGTATGAAAGCTCTCTTTGCAGAAAGGGAGCATTTGGAAGTGAATGCTGGTGGGCTATAGGCAAGGGACTTTGTTTTATAGGGTTTTGGTCACCTTCCCTTCCCCCTTGTTCCTTCTCAGGTTCTACCCTTAGTGGCTTGATAAATCTAGGTGCTGGGTTGTCCATTCTGGATTGGCTCAATTCCATTGTGTGAGGAGTTAGACTATGGTCATTGTAAGAGGAATTTAAACTATGGTCATACAGTCCCTCAGTCCCTTGTATAACATAAGTTTTATGGTTTACTTATTTTAGTTAGGTATTTTCATTAGGGCCAGGCAGTGAGAACCATCCTGTGGCTGATGATTGTCAAATTCCTGAGAGGAACCTGAAGAGGCATAGGTGGTGTCTGTTACATATTTAGGGGGAGTTTATGCCCAAGGCTGTGGTCAAATGCTCCAAGCATTGTTCCAAAATATGTGTTTTTTCCTCACAGGGACCTCAGGTCCTAAACTTTCCCTCTCTTTCTATTTTACCCTATATTTTCCCTATCAGAACAAATATGTGCATCAACTTGGGAGTGGAATAGAAAGAAGGAGAAATAATTTGTCCTTGATATTCGACTAGATATTAAAGAAGAATGAAGAATCAAAAGGAGATGCACACGTTAAGGATTTGTAGCACAACAGAAGAGTAACAGAAATAGAAAATCCTACAGCCAGAGAAGCTGGCTTATGGTATTATTTAGGACTTACTAAATTGATCTGCCCCCACAATTATTTTACCTAAAATAATATAATTGGAATTTAGAGTATTAATAAAATATTTTATACTATTAATAATCACAGCTGGTCTTCATGAGATGATCTTATGGAGAATCTAAATATTTCTATTTGGGAAATATTTATTACTTTTGTCAATATTTATTGGAAATTAATACTAGACTACTGGGATATTGCATACAATGTTACCTGTTACTACATATCTTTCACATTCTATTTGTCAAACTCTTGTAGGGTTATGCAGTCACTTTAGGCATGATAAATATTGATGAAAATAGTTCATGTAATAATCTTGGTCCTTAGAACTGTTTTTTTTACAATTCCATAATTTAATGCCAGTTTATTGTATAATTAAGGAAAAAAGGAACTAATAGTTGAAAACTGGAGTAGAAATCACATTTATGTGCAGCTTAAGTAAATCTGATACTTTAAATGTAATGAATAGGGACTTTCATGTACATACTAATTTCAGTAATATTATACAATTACATATTGGGCAATCTCCTTGCACATGCACCCATCTAAATTAACTTTGTTCTTGGAAATGTTGCAGCACTAATTGTGAGAATGTTTCTCCTCTTCTCATGGTCAAGAAATAAGAAAATGACTTTATACTTATTGCTGCAAAAAGAAGGAATGCAAATTACTCCATAAGATGATAGTGAGGTGAAACATATTTCCTTGTAGTTGAACAATAGAGCATCAGTTGAGCAATATACCAAAGAAACCCAAATCCAGTTTACAACATTAGTGTAAGGAATAAAATAATTTTCCATAATGTAATAAGACTTGAAGTAATCCAAATAATTGATGGTTAAAAGCATTAGTATTACTAAAGTTGATTTTAAAGACATTATTACATTAACTTCATGTTTATATTCTACATTGTAAGCAACAAAAATTTTTTTATGAAAAAATACACAACTTATGATCCACTTATCTAAAATAAAATAACAAAACACCAAATATTTTCAGTGGCAAATTAATAATTAATTTTTCACTTTAAATGATTCGGGATTCTGCGGTACTCTACCACTGTACTCCTTAAAAAATATAAATGGAAGGTTCTTCTACTTCTATTGAAAATTAGGCAGTGAAACGAGTTTTCACAAATCCCACTTCAGTGTAGAGGTACACTTAAGGTTTAGTAACTGTTGTTCTTATATAATCTTTAATTGTCAGTTAATGCCAAAGAAAACACAATTCACTAGAGGGAAAAGTAGT
Source organism: Panthera leo (assembly GCF_018350215.1). Taxonomy (NCBI): domain Eukaryota; kingdom Metazoa; phylum Chordata; class Mammalia; order Carnivora; family Felidae; genus Panthera; species Panthera leo. The sequence goes on along the minus strand of NC_056688.1, from coordinate 36,169,515 downwards.
GTATCAGTCAGGCAATAAATATTTTGCTTGTTTCTTCCATTTGTTGTATCACCACTACCACTGCCCCCTTCCAAAAAATAAAAGAAAGAAAAAAATGGAAATAAAGAATTATGGCTTCCAGCTGTTAGCATACTTAGTCCCTTGTATTTAAAGAGCATATATAGTAATATAGAGTAAGACAGAAAATAAAGAAAACATGAATGTGATAATTTGAGATTCCATTATGTATTATGAAGGAAGTAACAAAAACAGTATGATAAGGAATACCTAGAAATAGTTAGCCTCCAGCAAGTCCAGTTTTGAATTAAATGGCTTTAGCAGGTACCATAATTTACCCATTATTATCTTTATGTGGAATGCCCAACTGGGGAAAATTGTTAAAAGCCATCTAGGAGGGTAAAGGAAAGGAAAATAAAAAAAGCAGATGAGTTTAGAGGGGCCTGGGTGGCTCAGTCAGTTGAGCATCTGACTTTATCTCAGGTCATGATCTCACAGTTTGTGAGTTCAAGCCCTTCATTGGGCTCTGCACTGACAGCTCAGAGCCTGGAGCCTGCTTTGAATTCTCTATCTGCCCACCTCTTTCTGCCCCTCCCCTACTTGTACTCCTTCTCTCAAAAGTAAATTAATAAACATAAAAAAATTGTCAGTGTAGTATTTGTTAAAACCACATATTGGCCATAACAATCCAATGCCTTCATTTAAGATAGATCTTAACACTGCAAACTTGGAAGATGGTGGGGAAAGAGGAAGCTGGTCTCATTGCATTCTGCTGATCACTTAGATTCCACCCACATCTGCCTAAATAAACCAGAAAATTGCCAGAAGACTAGCAGAATGGACTCTCTGGAGCCAGGCATAGACAAGAGGCCCACAGAAGAGAGTAGGAAGGGCACAGAGGCAGTGCACGCTACATAGACTGGTGGGAGGGAGGTGGGTCTGTGCAGGGACAGCCCCCCAATGAGGCAGAGCCAAGTCTGGTTTGCAAAAGCGGAGGGGCCGGGCAGAGTGTGTTCTGACAGCCAGTGGGATTTAACATCTGGAATGTTACAACTCAACAACTCTGCTTAGAGAGTGGAAGGGCTAGAGGACAACAGGAAGGAGAGTTGTTGAGCCCCAGAGGACAGAGCTCAGCTTGGCAGGGAACAAAAGGCTCGCCAGTGCCATCTCCCTTGCCCATCCTCCAGCCAAAATCCCAAAGGGAACAAGTTCCCATCACCGAACTTGCTTGCACCACGCAAACACCCAACGCTGTGCTTCTGTGGATCCATCCTTCCGATGGGTCGGCCTCCCTCCAGGTGCTGCAGGGCCCCACCCACAGGGGAGCCAATGGCAAAACGAGCTGAGCCTACCCTTCCCAACACTGTGCACCTTGCGGATCCATCCCGACTAATATGCCAGATCCCATTGAAGCAGCACCACAAGCCTGGCAGTGTGCAAGTAGCCCAGACAGGGGCCACACCACTCCACAGTGAGCCCTGCCCCTGGAAGGGGGAAGATAAGGTACACACCAGTCTGACTGTGGCCCCAGTAGTGGGCTAGGGGCAGACATCGGGTCTGACTGCGGCCCCACTCACCAACACAAGTTACTCCAGACAGCACAGGGGAAGTGCCCTGCAGTTCTGCACCACTCCAGGGACTATCCAAAATGATGAAATGGAAGAATTCTCCTCAAAAGAAACTCCAGGAAGTAGCAACAGGTAATGAATTGATCAAAAACGATTTAAGCAATATAACGGAACATGAATTTAAAATAATAGTCATAAAATTAATCCCTGGGCTTGAAAAAAGTATAGAGGACAGCAGAGACTCTGTTGCTACAGAGATCAAGGGACCAAGAAACAGTCATCAGGAGCGAAAAAATGCTATAAATGAGGTGCAAAGTAAAATGGAGATGACCACAGCTCAGATTGAAGAGGCAGAGGAGAGAATAGGTGAATTAGAAGATAAAATTATAGAAAAAGAGGAAGCTGAGAAAAAGAGATAAAAAAAATCCAGGAGTATGAGGGGAGAATTAGAGAAATAAGTGATGCAAAAAAACAGAACAGGATCTGTATAATAGGAATTCCAGAAGAGGAAAAGAGAGAGAAAGGGGCTGAAGGTGTACTTGAACAAATCATAGCTGAGAAATTCCCTGATCTGGGGAAGGAAAAAGGCATTGAAATCCAAGAGGCACAGAGAACTCCCTTCAGACATTACTTGAATGATCTTCTGCACGACATATCATGGTGAAAATGGCAAACTACAAGGATAAAGAGAAAATTCTGAAAGCAGCTAGGGATAAACACGCCCTAACATATAAAGGGAGACCGATAAGACTAGTGACAGACCTATCTACTGAAACTAGGCAAGCCAGAAAGGAATGGCAGGAAATCTTCAATGTGATGAACAAAAAAAAAAAATATGCAGCCGAGAATCCTTTATCCAGCAAGTCTGTCATTCAGAATAGAAGGAGAGATAAAGGTCTCCCCAAACAAACAAAAACTGAAGGAATTCATCACCACTAAACCAGCCCTACAAGAGATCCTAAGGGGGATTCTGTGAGTGAAATGTTGCAAGGACCACAAAGTACCAGAGACATTATTACAAGCGTGAAACCTACAGACATCACAATGACCCTAAACCCATGTCTTTCTATAATAACACTGAATGTAAATGGATTAAATGTTCCAGCCAAAAGACATAGGGTATCAGAATGGATAAAAAAACAAGACCCATCTATTTGCTGTCTACAAGAGACTCATTTTAGACCTGAGGACACCTTCTGATTGAAAGTGAGGGGATGGAGAACTATCTATCATGTTACTGGAACTCAAAAGAAAGCTGGAGTAGCCATACTTATATCAGACAAACTAGACTTTAAATTGAAGGCTGTAACAAGTGATGAAGAAGGGCATTATATAATAATTACAGGATCTATCCATCAGGAAGAGCTAACAATTATAAATGTCTATGCGCCGAATATGGAAGCCCCCAAATATATAAAACAATCACAAAGATACGCAACCTTATTGATAAGAATGTGGTAATTGAAGGGGACTTTAATACTCCACTTACAACAATGGATAGATCATCTAGACACATGGTCAATAAAGAAACAAGGGTCCTGAATGACACATTGGATCAGATGGACTTGACAGATCTATTTAGAACTCTGCATCCCAAAGCAACAGAATATACTTTCTTCTCGAGTGCACATGGAACATTCTCCAAGATAGATCACATACTGGGTCACAGAACAGCCCTTTATAAGTATAAAAGAATTGAGATCATACCATGCATACTTTCAGACCAAAATGCGATGAAGCTTGAAATCAGCCACAGAAAAAGGTCTGCAAAACCTCCAAAAGCATGAAGGTTAAAGAACACCCTACTAAAGAATGAATGAGTCAACCAGGCAATTAGAGAAGAAATTAAAAAATACATGGAAAGAAATGAAAATGAAAATACAACAATCCAAATGCTTTGGGATGCAACGAAGGCAGTCCTGAGAGGAAAATACATTGCCATCCAGGCCTATCTCAAGAAACAAGAAAAATCCCAAATACAAAAACTAACAGCACACCTAAAGGAAATAAAGTATAACAGCAAAGAAACCCCAAACCCAGCAGAAGAAGAGAAATAATAAAGATCAGAGCAGAAATAAAAAATATAGAATCTAAAAAAACTGTAGAGCAGATGAATGAAACCAAGAGTTGTTTTTTGAAAAAATAAACAAAATTGATAAACCCATAACCAGACTTCTCAAAAAGAAAAGGGAGATGACCCAAATAGATAAAATCATGAATGAAAATGGAATTGTTACAACCAATCCCTCAGAAATACAAGCAATTATCAGGGAATACTATGAAAAATTATATGCCAACAAACTGGACAACTTGGAAGAATTGGACAAATTCCTAAGCACCCACACATTTCTAAAACTCAAACAGGAAGAAATAGAAAACTTGAACAGACACATAACCAGCGAAGAAATTGAATCAGTTATCAAACATCTCCCAATAAATAAGAGTCCAGGACCAGAATACTTCCCTGGGGAATTCTACCAGACATTTAAAGCACAGATAATACCTATCCTTTTCAAGCTATTCCAAAAATAAAGAAAGGGAAGGAAAACTTCCAGACTCATTCTATGAAGCCAGCATTACTTTGATTCCCAAACCAGACAAAGACCCTGCAAAAAAAGAGAACTACAGGCCTGTATTCCTGATGGTGAATATGGATGCAAAAATTCTCAGGAAGATACTAGCAAATGGAATTCAACAGCATATAAAAAGAATTATTCACCATTGTCAAGGGGGATTCATTCCTGGTCTGCAGGGCTGGTTCAACATTCGCAAATAAATCAATGTGATACATCACATTAATAAAAGAAAATATAAGAACCATTTGATCCTGTCATTCGATGCAGAAAAAGCATTTGACAAAATTCAGCATCCTTTCTTAATAAAAACCCTTGAGAAAGTCGGGATAGAAGGAACATACTTAAAGATCATAAAAGCCATTTATGAAAACCCCACAGCTAATATCATCCTCAATGAGGAAAAACTGAGAGCATTCTCCCTGAGATCAGGAACACGACAGGGATGTCCCCTTTCACCACTGTTGTTTAACATAGTGTTGGAAGTTCTAGCATCAGCAATCAGACAACAAAGGGAAATCAAGGCATCAAAATTGGCAAGGATGAAGTCAAGCTTTCGCTTTTTGCAGATGACATGATATTATACATAGAAAACCCGATAGACTCCACCAAAAGTCTGCTAGAACTGATACATGAATTCAGCAAAGTTGCAGGATACAAAATCAATGTACAGAAATCAGTTGCATTCTTATACACTAATAATGAAGCCACAGAAAGACAAATAAAGAAACTGATCCCATTCACAATTGCACCAAGAAGCATAAAATACCTAGGAATAAACCTAACCGAAGATGTAAAAGATCTGTACGCTGAAAACTATAGAAAGCTTATGAAGGAAATTGAAGAAGATATAAAGAAATGGAAAAGCATTCCGTGCTCATGGGTTGGAAGAATAAATATTGTTAAAATGTCAATACTACCCAAAGCTATCTACACATTCAATGCAATCCCAATCAAAATTGCACCAGCATTCTTCTCGAAACCAGAACAAGCAATCCTAAAATTTGTATGGAACCACAAAAGGCCCCAAATAGCCAAAGTAATTTTGAAGAAGAAGACCAAAGCAGGAGGCATCACAATCCCAGACTTTAGCCTCTACTACAAAGCTGTAATCAACAAGACAGCATGGTATTGGTACAGAAACAGACACATAGACCAATGGAATAGGATAGAAACCCCAGAACTAGACCCACAAACGTATGGCCAACTCATCTTTGACAAAGCAGGAAAGAATATCCAATGGAAAAAAGACAGTCTCTTTAACAAATGGTGCTGGGAGAACTGGACAGCAGCATGCAGAAGGATGAAACTAAACCACTTTCTCACACCATTCACAAAAATAAACTCAAGATGGATGAAGGACCTAAATATGAGACAAGAAACCATCAAAACCCTAGAGGAGAAAGCAGGACAAAACCTCTCTGACCTCAACCACAGCAATTTCTTACTTGAGACATCCCCAAAGGCAAAGGAATTCAAAGCAAAAATGAACGATTGGGACCTCATGAACATAAGAAGCTTCTGCACTGCAAAGGAAACAATCAACAAACTAAAAGGCAACCAATGGAATGGGAAAAGATATTTACAAGTGACATATCAGACAAAGGGCTAGTATCCAAAATCTGTAAAGAGCTCACCAAACTCCCCACCTGAAAAACAAATAATCCAGTGAAGAAATGTACAGAAAACATGAAGAGACACTTCTCTAAAGAAGACATCCTGATCGCCAACAGGAAAATGAATAGATGCTCAACGTCGTTCCTCATGAGGGAAATACAAATTAAAAAGACACTCAGATATCACCTCACGCCAGTCAGAGTGGCCAAAATGAACAAATCAGGAGACTATAGATGCTGACAAGGATGTGAAGAAACGGGAAACCTCTTGCACTGTTGGTGGGAATGCAAACTGGTGCAGCCACTCTGGAAAACAGTGTGGAAGTTCCTCAAAAAATTAAAACTAGATCTACCCTATGACCCAGCAATAGCAATGCTAGGAATTTACCCAAGGGATACAGGAGTGCTGATGCATAGGGGCACTTGTATCCCAATGTTTATAGCTGCACTTTCAACAATAGCCAAATTATGGAAAGAGCCTAAATGTCCATCAACTGATGAATGGATAAAGAAATTGTGGTTTATATACATAATGGAATACTACATGGCAATGAGAAAGAATGAAATATGGCCTTTTGTAGCAACGTGGATGGAACTGGGGAGTGTTATGCTAAGTGAAATAAGTCAGGCAGAGAATGACAGATACCATATGTTTTCACTCTTATGTGGACCCTGAGAAACGTAACAGAAGACCACGGGGGAGTGGAAGGAAAAAAAAAGGTTAGAGAGGGAGGGAGCCAAAACATAAGAGACTCTTAAAAACTGAGGACAAACTGAGTGTTGATGGTGGGTGGGCGGGAAGGGAGGGTGGGGGATGGGTATTGAGGAGGGCACCTGTTGGGATGAGCACTGGGTGTTAAATGGAAACCAATTTGACAATAAATTTCATATTTAAATAAAAAATAAAGAATAAAAATAAGGTAGATCTTAATCTTTTATACAACAATTTCCTTAATAGATTAATAGATAAACTATTTATAATACACACATATAATAAAATACTACTCAAGATTCAAAGTAAATGCATTCTTGATTCATGCAACAACATAGATCTATCTTGAATGCATTCTGCTAAATACTTCAGAAACTAAATAAATAAAATAGATTCAATACAAAATAGAAACACAAAAGGACAAACATTCTTTATAGAATAATTCCAAATAATACTTTTAGAAATATTAAAGAAAGTAGAAAATCAGCATTAGTACACTGAAAAAGTTCTCAGGCAAAATATAATAATGATTGCTAAAATTACTGGGCAGAACTTTAATGATAAATAAAATGGTTTTATAACTATTAAGTATTTTCCCCAAAAAACACTCACTAATTACTCTTTTATATATGCCTATACATACCTTTATGGTCTTCCTTCCAGGAAATAGGATTTAATTTCCTTTCCCTGTCCGTAAGCTGGACTTAGTGTCTTGCCTCTAAAACACACAATGTGAAAAGGAATAAATAATAAAGACTAAAGAGATATAATGATTAAATACAATACGGTATCCTAGTTTGAATCCTGGGACACAAAAATGACATTAGCAGGAATACTGGTGAAATATGAATAAAATTTGTAAGTTAGTTAATTATATTCTAATACTTTTAGTTTCATTTTGAAAAATGCACTATGATTATTTTCAATTGTAACTTTAGTGGATGGAGGGGGTGAAAAGTACATGGGAATTTTTTGTTCCATCTCTGTAACACTTATGTAAGTATAAAATTACATTAAAATAAAGTGTCTTAAAATGTCTATATATCTTTAGTTTTTCCATTGAACTGGCTAGACTTAAAGTAAAACACTAAATGAAATTGGTGATAATGTAATACAAATGACTTAGTCATAATTTTGAGGGAATACAAATTACATTCTATCAGTAATTTTAATTTCTAAATTTTGAGATAATGATTTTTGTAAGTAAATTTTACCAAGTTAAAGAAGTCCCTTTATATTCCTAGTTTGCTAGGATTTTTTAAAAAATGGTTGCTGAATATTTTTACATGATTCTTCCATAACTATTAAAAGAATCATATATTTTACATTTCATCTGTTATGGAATAATTAACATATGAAATGAACTTAGCATGGTCATGACAAATTAATATTACTATTGAAGATATAACTCAATTTTGATTGCTTAAATATTATATGTATATTTGAATGGCATTGGCCTTCAGCGTTTTTCTTGAATTGTAATTGTCTTGTTTGTATAAGACTTGGAATCTAGCTCTGCTCATCTATCACAGTGTAACAGCTATGAAAGAGATTGATGCTTTTACTCTTTCCATGATAACTTACCCTCAAGACAGGCCCCACAGTTGAAAGATAGGGTATATTTAATAAAAATGACAGGATGCTTTCTTTCTTCAGCAAGAATGCTATTTTTATGCACCTAGTATAACTTTTTGTGCACACAAACATCACATGATTTCTCCTAGTTTCTATGTGACTACTTCTCCCCCAAATCTCAATTTCCATCCTTGAAAATTAAAGAAAAAATATACTTTTCTAGCTTATAAAAATTATTGTTAAAGAAATTTGTACTAAGCTATAGACTGAAGGTATTCTATTTTGGAATCAATATCTTCCCTTATGTGAATTAAAACTTAAATGATTTAGTAGTCTTCATGTATACACACTACATGTAAATATAGTTGGAGTTTTAGTCATTTTTTGAAGGTTGAGATTGAAGTGAAAAAAATGGTATAAATTTGCTTTCTCCTTAAAATTTTAACAAGAAGTGTCTGTTGTTTTAATCCTGAAATTGTTTACATGTAGAACAATATTTAACTTGTGTGTGATAGGCAAAATACTGACACCTCAAGGAATGTATGATTATATTATGTTATATAGCAAGAAGAAATTGAGGTTACAGGAAACTATGGTTGCTAAACAGCTGATTTTAAGAGACATTATTTTGGGTACCTAGGTGGACCCAATGTAATCACAGGAGTCTTTAAAAGGGAAAAGGAAAAGCAGAAGTGTGACTCAAAGTTGATAAAGAAGATTTAACAAAAAAAAAAAAAAGGAAAGAAAGATCACAAATACTTGGAGGTTAAAACACATCCTACTAAGGAATCAATGGGTTAACCAGGAAATTAAAGAAGGAATAAAATAATACATGGAAACAAGTGAAAAGGATAACACAATACTCCAAAACTTTTGGGATGCAGCAAAGGCAGACATAAGAGGGAATTATATAGCACTACAGGCCTTTATCGAGAAACAAAAAAGGTCTCAAATGCACAACCTTACCTACACCTAACAGAGCTAGAAAAAGAACAGCAAATAAAGCCTAAACTCAACAGAAGAAGAGAAATAATAAAGATTAGAGCAGAAATAAATTACATAGAAACAAACAGTAGACCAGATCAACAAAATCAAGAGCTAATTCTTTGAAAGAATTAATAAAATTGATAAACCCCTAGCCAGACTTATCAAAAAGAAAAGAGAAAGTACTCAAATGAATAATACCATGAATGAAAGAGGAGAGATCACAACCAACACCAGAGAAATACAATTACAAGAGAAAATATGAAAATTATGCAACAAACTGGGAAATCTGAAAGAAATGGATAAATTAGTAGAAATATACAAACTACCAAAATTAAAAAGGAAGAAATAGAAAGTTTAAAAGACCCATAACAAGCAAAAGAATTGAGTCAGTAATCAAAACTTTCCCAACAAACAGAAGTTCAGGGACACATGACTTCCCAGTAGAATTCTAACAGTTATTTAAATATTGATACCTACTCTCAAACTCTTCCAAAAAATAGAAATGGAAGGAAAACTTGCAAACTCCTTCTATAAGTCCAGCATTACCTTGATTTCAAAACTGGACAAAGACGTCACTAAAAAAAAAAAAAAGAATTACAGACCAACATCCCTGATGAACATACATACAAAAATTCTCAACAAGATACTAACAAGTCAAATCCAACAGTACATTAAAAGAAATATTCCCCATGGTCAAGTGGGATTTATTCCTAGGCTAGAGGGGTGGTTTAATATTCACAAATCAATCAATGTGATAAACCACAGTAATAAAAGAAATGATAAGAACCACATGATCCTGTTGATGGTTGCAGTAAAAGCATGTGACAAAATACAGCATTTAATTTTTGATAAAAACTCTCCACAAAGTAGGGATAGAAGGAACATACCTCAACAACATAAAGGCTGTATATGAACACATCACAGCTAATATCCTCAATGGGGAGCAACTAAAAGCTGTTCGTCTATGTTTAGGAACAAGACAGGTGTGTCCACTCTTACCATTGTTATTTAACATGGTACTGGAAGTCCTAGCCTCAACAACCAGACAACCAAACGAAATAAAAGACATCCAAACCAGATCAGCAAGAAAGAAATCAAACTTTCAATATTCACAGACAACCTGATATCAAAAGTAGAAAACACAAAATATTCCACCAAAAAATTGCTGGAACTGATACATGAATTTAGGAAAGTGGCAGGATATAAAACCAATGTACAGAAACCTGTTGTATTTCTATACACCAGTAATGAAGCAGCAAAAAGAGAAATCAAGGAATTGATCCCATTTACAATTGCACCAAAAACCATAAGATACTTAGGAATAAACCTAACCAAAGAGGTAAAAGATCTGTACTCTAATTTTAGAACACTTATGAAAGAAATCAAAAAAGAATCAAGGGAATTGGAAAAATGTCCATGCTCATGGATTGGAAGAACAAATTTTGTGAAAATGTCTATGCTACCCAAAACAACCTACGCATGTAATGCCATCCCTATCAAAATTCTACCAGCATTTTTCACACAGCTAGGAAAAGCAGTCTTAATATTTGTATAAAACCACAAAAGACCCTGAATAGCCAACATAATAATCTTGAAAAAGAAAACCAAAGCAGGAGGCATCACAATTCCTGACCTCAAGCTATGTTACAAAACTGTAGTCATCAAAACGGTATGGCACAGACACAAAATCAGACATACAAATCAATGGAACAGAATAGAAAAACCAGAAATGGATCCTCAACTCTATGATCAACTAATCTTCCGCAAAGTAGGGCAGAATATCCAATGGGAAAAAAAAGTCTCTTCAGCAAATGGTGTTGGGAAAACTGGACAACAACCTACAGAAGAATGAAACTGGGCCACTTTCTTAAATCATACACAAAAATTAATCTAAATGGATGGAAAACCTCAATGTGAGACAGGAAACCATAAAAATCCCAGAGGAGAACACAGGCAGCAATATCTTTGACCTTGGCCATAGCAACTTCTTATTAGACCCATCTCCCATGGGAAGGGAAACAAAAGTAAAAGTGAACTCCTGGGACTTCATCAAGATAGAAAACTTCATACACAGTGAAAGAAGCAGTCAACAAAACTAAAAGGTAACCTATGGACTGAGAGAAGATATTTGCAAATGACATATCTGATAAAAAGTTAGTACCTAAAATCTATAAAGAATTCATCAAACTCAATATCCAAAAACAAACAAAACAAAACAAAACAAACAAAAAACAAATAATCCAGTGAATCCAAAGAAGACATCCAGATGGCTAACAGACACATGAAAAGATACTCAACATCACTCATCATCAGAGAAATGCAAACCAAACCACAGTGAGATGCCACCTCACTTCTGTCAAAATGGCTAAAATTAACAATACAAAAAACAACCAGTGTTGGCAAAGATGTGGAGAAAGAGGAACTGTCTTGTACTGTTTGTGGGAGTGCAAAATTGTTCAGCCATTCTGGAAAACAGTATGCATATTAAAAAGTTAAAAATAGAAATACCCTACAGCCCAGCAATTGCACTAGTAGATGTTTACCCAAATGATGCTTATATACTGATTCGAAGGGGCACATGCACCCTGATGTTTATAGCAGTATTATCGACAATAGCCAGATTACGGAAGGAGCCCAAATGTTTACTTACCAATAAATAAATAAAGAAGATGTATATATACACAATGGAATATTACTCAGCCACCAAAAATAATAAAATCTTGCCATTTACAAAGAGATGAAGGGAACTAGAGTGCATTATGTTAAGTGAAATAAGTCAGAAAAATACAAATACCAAATGATTTAATTCATATGTGGAATTTAAGAAATAAAACAGAGGAACATAAGGGAAAGAAGAAAAAAAAAAAAACAAGTAAGGAGAGACTCTTGACTGTAGAGTACAAACTAAGGGTTGATGAAGGGAGGTGGGGCAGATGGCCTAAATGGATAATTGGTGTTAAGGAGGGCACTTGTTGAGCACTGGTTATTATATGTAAGTGATAAATCACTAAATTCTACTCTTGAAACCAATATTCACCATATGTTAACTACGAGAATTTAAATAATTTTTTTAGAAAAAAAATAAAACCTGTGTGCTTAAGCATGGCATTAAAGAAATAAATAGTGTCAGAGGAATGTGATGTGAAAAAGGAAGAGCACATCATTAATGATTTTGAGGATGAAGGAATGGGAAGCCGAGGAATGACTCTATAACTCAAGTTAAAAAGAGAAAAATGTGACTTTTCCCATAGAACAAAAAGGAATACATTATGTTTGCACCTTGTAAAACTCAGTCCAGACCTCTGACCTATAGAACTATAATATAGTAAATAACATAGGCAATAAATGTATGTTGTTTGTGACCACCAAATTTGTGGTAATTTGTTACAATAGCCATAAGAATTTATGCAATATGTTACTATTTTTTCAATTTTTAAAATAAATAATGCAGTCATCCTTGCACCTAATACTGTGTCATGAACATCATCAGTTCTTCAATTAGTTTACATAAAAGGGAACATTGATAGAAAAATAATAAATGATAGAAGATGGGTAGCATAGGAAACCAACATGAATGTTTAACATGTTATCTGGCAGTTTATATCAATTATTATATTTAGTTCTTCAACAATTCTTAGAGGAAAGTAAGCTGTCAAATTTATGATGGCACAAACATGGAACATAATTTAACCACATATTTAGAAATTATTCCTCTATGCTCCCTTTAACTAATAATTTTGAGGTTATGAGCTTAAGCATAACAGAGAAAGTGATAAATGATTTTTAGCTAAATTATATATTTGAGGTGTCAATATTTTCTCCATAAATAAGAAGAAAAGCAAGGAGAGCATCTTGATTTTAGTTTTCCTAGATTTTTGTTTCCAAGTCAGATGACAGTAGTAAACTTGCAATGTCTACAGATAATTGGTCATCCCCATTCCAGAAAAAGTTGGGAATCAGGGCTTTAGCAGACTTAATCACTCAAAACTTGAAAAATCAGATAACCATAAAGAAGTACAAAAGCTTAATACGCAAGCTGATTTCTTGGCTACACTACATGTTTATAAAGCAAAAACCAAATATGTGGGTGGTACTCATGAGAAATACATGTATGCTTAAAATTTACCTAACTTAAGATGTAAGATAGAGCAGACAGAATAAAAGCAAAGAAATAACCACAAAATAAAGTTTTCTCTAAAACTGTCAGATACGTATAATATATTTTGTAGGTAAATTTTAGATCGAAGAGAGAATAGTAATATTTATATTTTGTAAATATATGGGCTGTAAAATCAACCAGTGAGATTTAGTAATGGGAAGTCACATATATACAGGGTTTTACTCCAAAGATAGTGTCTACTGTTATCTAGCATTGAATTAACACTGTTAATTTTCTTGTTTAAAGATAAGATATATTATTTAAAATACTACATATTATGTTTATAATTTCTTACTGAATTTACAATTTGTATTTTAGGGCATGATTATAAAGTGTAGAATCATTAGTTATAATATATTTTATTTGGTCTTTTCATATCTGACATTTTGTTAATATTATTATATTAAAACATTTATATAAGATAAAGATTTTTTTCCCTTTATGCTTCCTAATTATTCCATACACACTTCTAGCTTCATCACACAGAATGAATTTGATATTATGACGTATGAAAATTTGTGCTGCTTTTTTTAGTCTAAATAAAAAAGATATAAGGGCATTGATTGGAATCGTAAGTAGAACTTAATTGTTTATTGCTCATCATAAAAATGCTTAGTTGAAATATGTTATTTTCACAATATTATTATATAATTTTTGTCATTTTCAAATGTTTGTAGAGACATTGCTATGTAGCCATACAATCAGTAATTTCCCCTTTTATTGGCTTTCAATTGCAAAATTCAAAAGGAATTATTTTTCCAGATAGTAAAGAGAAATAATGCTATTTATGTATTATATGCTATCATATTATTTTTGTTTCAGTATGATATGTGTAAGAAGACATTACTAACATTATTAAAATTATAATGACAGTTGAATAAAACTTATTTTACTCCTGAAAACCAACTCACAAAGACACACAGCTCACAAAAGTAATTTCATAGATTTTGTATTTTTCTTCACATATACTATCTTTAATATGTGCAAGTGTGTGTGTATCTATACATGTGTGTTGTGTGTGTGTGTGTGTGTGTGTATGAATTAGCAGATTGTTAGCATAATGTATAATTATGCAAATGAAGATAATCAGACTACATGTGTTTCTGTTACTTTTTTGATATAACAACTAGGATCCTGGTATCATGGTTGAAACTAATTCATCATAGCCAAAGAAATCAAAATACCATTTATTTAAAAGGATATTAAAAGAACCAAAGAGATGAATTGGTTATGAATTTAAAAATAATTTTCATTATGAATATGAAATAGAATATTAATTTTAAAATAATTAAATATGTGGTAGCATACACATAAATATGTAATATATTTTTTTATTTTTTTAAGTTTGTTTATTTTTGAGAGAGAGACAGAAAGAGCAAGTGAGGAAGGGTCTGGGAAAGGGAGAGAGAGAATCCCAAGTAGGCTCTGCACCAACAGCATGGAGCCTGACTCAGGGTTCTCAATCACCATCCGTGAGGTCATGACCTGAGCTGAAACCAAGAGTCAGAGGCTTAACTGACTGAGCCACTCAGGCACCTCATAAATAAAATTTTTTCACTGTTTTTTTTGAATGTTTATTTATTTATTCTGAAGGTGAGAGAGCATGCACAAGTAGGGTATGGCAGAGAGAGAAGGTGAGAGAGAATCCCAAACAGGCTCCATACTCCTAGCATAGAGCCCAATGTGGGGCTCAAACCCATGAACCATGGGATCATGACCTCAGCCAAAATGATCAAGAGTTGGACACTTAAGGGGGGCCTGGATGGTGCAGTCGGTTGAGCTTTTGACTCTCAGTTTTGGCTCAGGTCATGATCTCATAATTCGTGACTTTGAACCGCACATCAGGCTCTGGGCTGATAACACAGAGCCTGTTAGGATTCTGTCTCTCCTTCTTTCCGTCCCTCCCCCATTTGTGCTCTCTCTCTCTCAAAAATAAATAAACTTAAAACAAAATAATAATAAAAAGAATTGGACACTTAATCAACTGAGCCACCCAGGTGCCCCATTTTTTATTGTTTTTTAAATGCCTATAAAAGGTAAATGACAGTTTAAGGAAAATAATAAAAATGAAAATAAGGATAATAATAACAATGTAATAGTAATGTGTGTGTTTTTTTAACATATGTGGAAGTAATATGTGTGACAAGAATAGAAAAGAGACTGGGAGAGAAAAAAAGTTTACTGTATAAGTTTTTATAATATAGGTGATATAATACAAATACACTTAGATGATAACATTACAAAAACAATATTCAAGGCTCTGTTAATATAGTCACTAAAGTATCAAAAATAAAATAAAAGTTAAACTTAAGAAGGAGATAAAGTAGAATCATTAAAATAATACAAAAGAAAGTAGAAAAAGAGAAAAAAGGTGATCACAGAAGAGACCTATAGAAAACAAATAGCTGAGATGGCGGCGTAGGAGGACGCTGGGCTCACCACACGTCCTGCTGATCACTTAGATTCCACCTACACCTGCCTAACTAACCCAGAACACCACCAGAATACTAGCAGAACGGAGTCTCCGGAGCCAAGCGCAGACGAGAGGCCCACGGAAGAGGGTAGGAAGGGCGGTGAGGCGGTGCGCGCTCCACGGACTGGCAGGAGGGAGCCGGGGCGGAGGGGCGGCTCCCCGGCCAAGCAGAGCCCCCGAGTCTGGCTTGCAAAAGCAGAGGGGGCGGACGGAGTGTGTTCCGAAAGGAAGCGCGACTTACCATCTGGGAGGTCATAAGCTAACAGCTCTGCTCAGAAAGCAGGAAGGCTGGAGGACAAAGGGAGGGAGTGCTGCTGAGCCCCCAGACTACAGAGCTCAGCTTGGCGGGGAACAAAGGCGCTCGCCCGCGCCATCTCCCCTGCCCATCCCCCAGCCAAAATCCCAAAGGGAACCAGTTCCTGCCAGGGAACTTGCTCGCTCTGCGCAAACACCCAACTCTGTGCTTCTGCGGAACCAAACCTCCGGCAGCGGATCTGACTCCCTCCCGCTGCCACAGGGCCCCTCCTGAAGTGGATCACCTAAGGAGAAGTGAGCTAAGCCTGCCCCTCCAGCCCCCGTGCACCTTGCCTACCCACCCCAGCTAATACACCAGATCACCAGCACCACAAGCCTGGCAGTGTACAAGTAGCCCAGACGGGCCACAACACCCCACAGTGAATCCCACCCCTAGGAGAGGGGAAGAGAAGGCACACACCAGTCTGACTGTGGCCCCAGGGGTGGGCAGGGGGCAGACATCAGGTCTGACTGCGGCCCCACCCACCAACTCCAGTTATATGCCACAGCACAGGGGAAGTGCCCTGCAGGCCCTCACCACTCCAGGGACTATCCAAAATGACCAAACAGAAGAATTCCCCTCAGAAAAACGTCCAGGAAATAACAACAGCTAATGAACTGATCAAAAAGGATTTAAATAATATAACAGAAAGTGAATTTAGAGTAATAGTCATAAAATTAATCACTGGGCTTGAAAACAGTATAGAGGACAGCAGAGAATCTCTTGCTACAGAGATCAAGGGACTAAGGAACAGTCACGAGGAGCTGAAAAGCGCTCTAAACGAAATACAAAAAAAAAAAAATGGAAACAACGACAGCTCGGATTGAAGAGGCAGAGGAGAGAATAGGTGAACTAGAAGATAAAGTTATGGAAAAAAGAGGAAGCTCTTTTTCCTGGATAAAAAAATCCAGGAGTATGAGGGGAAAATTAGAGAACTAAGTGATACACTAAAAAGAAATAATATATGCATAATTGGTATCCCAGAAGAGGAAGAGAGAGGGAAAGGTGCTGAAGGGGTACTTGAAGAAATTATAGCTGAGAACTTCCCTGAACTGGGGAAGGAAAAAGGCATTGAAATCCAAGAGGCACAGAGAACTCCCTTCAGACATAACTTGAATCAATCTTCTGCATGACATATCATAGTGAAACTGGCAAAATACAAGGATAAAGAGAAAATTTTGAAAGCAGCAAGGGATAAACGTGCCCTCACATATAAAGGGAGACCTATAAGACTTGTGACTGATCTCTCTTTTGAAACTTGGCAGGCCAGAAAGGATTGGCACGATATCTACAGTGTGCTAAACAGGAAAAATATGCAGCCGAGAATCCTTTATCCAGCAAGTCTGTCATTTAGAATAGGAGAGATAAAGGTCTTCCCAAACAAACAAAAACTGAAGGAATTTGTCACCACAAAACCAGCCCTACAAGAGACACTAAGGGGGATCCTGTGAGACAAAGTACCAGAGACATGACTACAAGCATAAAACATACAGACATCACAATGACTCTAAAACCGTATCTTTCTATAATAACACTGAATGTAAATGGATTAAATGCACCAACCAAAAGACATAGGGTATCAGAATGGATAAAAAAACAAGACCCATCTATTTGCTGTCTACAAGAGACTCATTTTAGATCTGAGGACACCTTTAGATTGAGAGTGAGGGAATGGAGAACTATTTATCATGCTACTGGAAGCCAAAAGAAAGCTGGAGTAGCCATACTTATATCAGACAAACTAGACTGTAAATTAAAGGCTGTAACAAGAGATGAAGAAGGGCATTATATAATAATTACAGGGTCTATCCATCAGGAAGAGCTAACAATTATATATGTCTATGCGCCGAATACCGGAGCCCCCAAATATATAAAACAATTACTCATAAACATAAGCAACCTTATTGATAAGAATGTGGTAATTGCAGGGGACTTTAACACCCCACTTACAGAAATGGATAGATCATCTAGAAACACGGTCAATAAAGAAACAAGGACCCTGAATGACACATTGGATCAGATGGACTTGACAGATATATTTAGAACTCTGCATCCCAAAGCAACAGAATATACTTTGTCCTCGAGTGCAAATGGAACATTCTCCAAGATAGATCATATACTGGGTCACAAAACAGCCCTTCATAAGTATACAAGAATTGAAATTATACCATGCATTCTTTCAGACCACAATGCTATGAAGCTTGAAATCAACCACAGGAAAAAGTCTGGAAAACCTACAAAAGCATGGAGGTTAAAGAACACCCTACTAACGAATGAGTGGGTCAACCAGGCAATTAGAGAAGAAATTAAAAAATATATGGAAACAAACGAAAATGAAAATACAACAATCCAAACGCTTTGGGATGCAGCGAAGGCATTCCTGAGAGGAAAATACATCGCAATCCAGGCCTATCTCAAGAAACAAGAAAAATCCCAAATACAAAATCTAACAGCACACCTAAAGGAAATAGAAGCAGAACAGCAAAGGCAGCCTAAACCCAGCAGAAGAGAAATAATAAAGATCAGAGCAGAAATAAACAATATAGAATCTAGAAAAACTGTAGAGCAGATCAACGAAACCAAGAGTTGGTTTTTTGAAAAAATAAACAAAATTGACAAACCTCTAGCCAGGCTTCTCAAAAAGAAAAGGGAGATGACCCAAATAGATAAAATCATGAATGCAAATGGTATTATTACAACCAATCCCTCAGAGATACAAACAATTATCAGGAAATACTATGAAAAATTATATGCCAACAAATTGGACAACCTGGAAGAAATGGACAAATTCCTAAACACCCACACTATTCCAAACTCAATCAGGAAGAAATAGAAAGCTTGAACAGACCCATAACCAGCGAAGAAATTGAATCGGTTATCAAAAATCTCCCAACCAATAAGAGTCCAGGACCAGATGGCTTCCCAGGGGAGTTCTACCAGATGTTTAAAGCAGAGATAATACCTATCCTTCTGAAGCTATTCCAAGAAATAGAAAGGGAAGGAAAACTTCCAGACTCATTCTATGAAGCCAGTATTACTTTGATTATTAAACCAGACAGAGACCCAGTAAAAAAAGAGAACTACAGGCCAATATCCCTGATGAATATGGATGCAAAAATTCTCAATAAGATACTAGCAAATCAAATTCTATGCCATATAAAGAGAATTATTCACCATGATCAAGTGGGATTCATTCCTGGGATGCAGGGCTGGTTCAACATTCGCAAATCAATCAACGTGATACATCACATTAACAAAAAAAGAGAGAAGAACCATATGATCCTGTCAATCGATTCAGAAAAGGCCTTTGACAAAATCCAGCACCGTTTCTTAATAAAAACCCTCGAGAAAGTCGGGATAGAAGGAACATACTTAAAGATCATAAAAGCCATTTATGAAAAGCCCACAGCTAACATCATCCTCAATGGGGAAAAACTGAGAGCTTTTTCCCTGAGATCAGGAACACGACAGGGATGCCCACTCTCACCGCTGTTGTTTAACATAGCGTTGGAAGTTCTAGCATCAGCAATCAGACAACAAAAGGAAATCAAAGGCATCAAAATTGGCAAAGATGAAGTCAAGCTTTCGCTTTTTGCAGATGACATGATATTATACATGGAAAATCCGATAGACTCCACCAATAGTCTGCTAGAACTGATACATGAATTCAGCAAAGTTGCAGGATACAAAATCAATGTACAGAAATCAGTTGCATTCTTATACACTAACAATGAAGCAACAGAAAGACAAATAAAGAAACTGATCCCATTCACAATTACACCAAGAAGCATAAAATACCTAGGAATAAATCTAACCAAAGATGTAAAAGATCTGTATGCTGAAAACTATAGAAAGCTTATGAAGGTAATTGAAGAAGATATAAAGAAATGGAAAGACATTCCCTGCTCATGGATTGGAAGAATAAATATTGTCAAAATGTCAATACTACCCAAAGCTATCTACACATTCAATGCAATCCCAATCAAAATTGCACCAGCATTCTTCTCGAAACTAGAACAAGCAATCCTAAAATTCATATGGAACCACAAAAGGCCCTGAATAGCCAAAGTAATTTTGAAGAAGAAGACCAAAGCAGGAGGCATCACAATCCCAGACTTTAGCCTCTACTACAAAGCTGTCATCATCAAGACAGCATGGTATTGGCACAAAAACAGACACAGAGACCAATGGAATAGAATAGAAACCCCAGAACTAGACCCACAAACGTATGGCCAACTCATCTTTGACAAAGCAGGAAAGAACATCCAATGGAAAAAGACAGTCTCTTTAACAAATGGTGCTGGGAGAACTGGACAGCAACATGCAGAAGGTTGAAACTAGACCACTTTTTCACATCATTCACAAAAATAAACTCAAAATGGATAAAGGACCTGAATGTGAGACAGGAAACCATCAAAACCTTAGAGGAGAAAGCAGGAAAAGACCTCTCTGACCTCAGCCACAGCAATCTCTTACTCGACACATCCCCAAAGGCAAGGGAGTTAAAAGCAAAAGTGACTTACTGGGACCTTATGAAGGTAAAAAGCTTCTGCACAGCAAAGGAAACAACCAACAAAACTAAAAGGCAACCAACGGAATGGGAAAAGATATTTGCAAATGGCATATCGGACAAAGGGCTAGTATCCAAAATCTATAAAGAGCTCATCAAACTCCACACCCGAAAAACAAATAACCCAGTGAAGAAATGGGCAGAAAACATGAATAGACACTTCTCTAAAGAAGACATCCGGATGGCCAACAGGCACATGAAACGGTGTTCAACGTCGCTCCTTATCAGGGAAATACAAATCAAAACCACACTCAGATATCACCTCACACCAGTCAGATTGGCCAAAATGAACAAATCAGGAGACTATAGATGCTGGAGAGGATGTGGAGAAACAGGAACCCTCTTGCACTGTTGGTGGGAATGCAAATTGGTGCAGCCACTCTGGAAAACAGTGTGGAGGTTCCTCAGAAAATTAAAAATAGACCTACCCTATCACCCAGCAATAGCACTGCCAGGAATTTATCCAAGGGATACAGGAGTACTGATGCATAGGGGCACTTGTACCCCAATGTTTATAGCAGCACTCTCAACAATAGCCAAATTATGGAAAGAGCCTAAATGTCCATCAACTGATGAATGGATAAAGAAATTGTGGTTTATATACACAATGGAGTACTACGTGGCAATGAGAAAGAATGAAATATGGCCTTTTGTAGCAAGGTGGATGGAACTGGAGAGTGTGATGCTAAGTGAAATAAGCCATACAGAGAAAGACAGATACCATATGTTTTCACTCTTATGTGGATCCTGAGAAACTTAACAGAAACCCATGGGGGAAGGGAAGGAAAAAAAAAAAAAAGAGGTTAGAGTGGGAGAGAGCCAAAACATAAGAGACTGTTAAAAACTGAGAGCAAACTGAGGGTTGATGGGGGGTGGGAGGGAGGGGAGGGTGGGTGATGGGTATTGAGGAGGGCACCTTTTGGGATGAGCACTGGGTGTTGTATGGAAACCAAGTTGACAATAAATTTCATATATTAATAAAAAATAAAAAAATAAAAAGAAAAAAAGAAAACAAATAGCTGGACAGTAGATTTCAATCTAATGATACATTTATATTCAATATGAATAGACTAAAAAGCTCAAATGAAAGTAGGTGAATATTGATTCAGATTTAAAAAATCCGGGTCAAAGTCTATACTTAGAGGAATCATTTCTACACTTTTTTACTAGGTAATTTTCTCTGAAATTGCAGAGCATCGGCAAAAATACACCCTCTCACAACTCCTTTTCAACATCATAGTGTCTAACTCTGTCTAATGCAATAAGACATAAAAGGAAATAAGAAGTATACAAATTAGAAAAGAAGAAATAAAACTATCATTATTCACAGGTGACATGATTCTGTGTAGAAAAATCTGAAATAATCAAGACAATAATCTGGAACTAATAAGTAATTAAGCAAGGTTGCAGGATAAAATGTTAATATACACAACGCAATTGCTTTTTTAAATAGCAGCAATAAACAAATAAAATTTTAAATTGAAAGCACAGTGCCACCTATAAAAAACACCTAAAAAACCCTGAAATACTTAGGTATAAATCTAACAAAGTATGCACAATATCTATATGAAGAAAAGTACAAAACTCTGATACAGGAAATCAAAGAAGAACTAAATAAATGCAGTTTTCCGTGTTCATGGATACAAAGACTCAATATTGACAAGATGCCAGTTCTTCTCAATTTGACCTGTAGATTCAGTGAAATACCAGTCAAAATCCAGAAATTATTTTGTATATATCACAAACTAATTATAAAGTTTATATGGAAATGTAAAAGTCCCATAATGGCCAATATAATATTGAAGGAGAAGAATAAGTTTCACAGACAGATACTAACCAACTTCAAGACCTCTACAAAGCTGCAGTAAACAGGAAAGATGGCATCAGTGATAGAATAAGCAAATATGTGAGTGGAACAGAATAGAGAAGTCATAAATAAATGTACATAAATATAGTCAAATGGTCTTTGACAAAGGAGAAAAGGCTATACAATGGAACAACAATATTCTTTTCAACAAATGATGCTTGAACAAGTGGCTATCCACATGCAAAAAGATGAATCTAGACACAGATCTTGCTCTCTTTACACCCATTAACTCAAAACAGATCACAGACCTGAATGTAAAATACAAAATTATAAAACTTTTAGAAGATAGCATAGGAAAAAAGCTATATGACCTTCGGTGTGAAAATAACTTTTTAGATACAATACCAAAAGCACAACCCATAAAAGAAAGAATTCATAAATTGGACTTCATAAAAATGAAAACTACCTGCCCTGAAAAAGACAGTGTGAAGAGAAGCCACAGGCTAGGAGAAAAAATTTAGAAAAAAAAAAAAATGTGCCAAAAGATTGTTCTTCAAAAAAAAAAAAACACCTTTAAAACTCAGAAAACAAACCAAATCAAAAAACCCAGTTAAGACATGGGTCAAAGATCTCAACAGGCAGTTTATCTATTCTATCAATCAATCGATCAATCAATTGATCATTATACACACACATGTGCACACACACATATATATGTATATGTATCTTCCTTGGTATTTCCTCAAAGGATCTGAAATCTTAAACCCACACAAACCCCTGCACATGGATGTGTTTAGAGTCTTTATTTATAATTGTCCCAAATTGGAAAGAACCAAGATGTCCTTCAGTAGGTGAATGAGGAAATAAACTGTGGTACATCCAAACAATGGAATACTATTCAGAGCTAAAAAGAAATAAGCTAAAAGCACTAAAAAGAAATAAGCTATAAATCCATGAAAAGGCATAAATGAACTTAAATGAATATTACTAAGTGAAAAAAGCCAATATGAAATGACTAAATATGGGGTGTCTGGGTGGCTCAGTCAGTTGGGCGTCTGACTTTGACTCAGATCATGATCTTGTGGTCTGTGAGTTCAAGCCCCACATCAGGCTCTGTGATGATAGCTCGGAGTCTTGAGCCTCCTTTGGATTCCGTGTCTCCCTCTCTCTCTGTTCTTTCCCTGCTTGTGTTCTCTCCTCTCTCTCTCTCTCTTTCTCAAAAATAAAGAAAGATTTTAAAAAGTTTTAAAAAGAAATAAAAGACTAAATACTATATAATACTAACTATATGAAATTCTGGGAAAGGAAAAGCTAAGGAAACAGTATAAGATCAGTGGTTGCCAGGGGTTAAGAGGAGAGGAAAGATGAATAGGCAAAGCACAGATATTTTATAAATCAGTGAAAATACTTTGTATCATACCATAGTAATATATACATTTCGTTATACATTTGTCCAAACCTATATAATTTACAACACCAAGAGAGAATCATAATGTGAAATCTATGGTCTTTGGATGATTATGATGTGTTGATGTAGGTTCACTAACTGTGAGAAATGCACCATGCTGATGTAGATGTTGATAAAAAGACAGAGGATAAATATTTTGTAGCAAGAAATATATAGGAAATTTTTATACTTTCTCTTTAATTTTTTTCTGTGAATTTAAAGCTGCTCTAAAAATAGTCTTAATGTAAAGAAACAAATAAATAAATAACACAAAACAAAACAGACAAGAATAAATCTATGCCGTCTATCAAAAAAAAAAAACCACCCTTTATTAAGACACAAATAAGTTTAAAAATAGGATAGGGAAAAGTATAGCTTGACAATACTAATCCAAAGAGACTTGGAATGGCTATATTAATATAAAATGGAGTAGTTTCAGAGCATAATTTAGCCATGGGTAAAAAGAAGCCTGGTATAATTTCTCAAGAAGACACAACAATTCTAATTTTTATATATATAATATACTTCAGCTTGAAAATATACAAAACTAAAAATAGTAGAACTAAAGGAAGACTTAAATGCATAATTGCTTGTGGATATTTCATTAATAATTACCAAAAAATATGAGAATTGAAAACTACAGATCATTATCCCTTACCAATGTAATAAAAAAATCAATTACAAAGTTTCAGAAAATTAAACCCAAAAATATTTTAAAAAGAAAATACATAATGACCAAGTATACTTCAGCCCAGGAATGCAAGTTTATTTGCATTCACAAATTAATACAATTTACCATTTTTAAATTTTAAAAAAGAAATCTGTGATCCATATATATACAGAAAAAGACATTTCACAAAATAAAACGTTCATTTTAGAATAAAAACTCTGACTAATTTGGGACTGTATAAGTACTTCCTCAGTCTAATACAAGGATATTATTTACAAAGAAACACATAATAAAAAACAAACACAAAAACAAAATCCCTACAACTGACATCATACTTAATGGTGAAAACTGTGTGTTTACCACTAAATCAGGAACAAATAAAGTCTATCTGTTATACTACTGTTCAATATTATACAGGAGGTTCTGGCCATTGCAGTAAGACAAGAAAATTAAATCAAAGACATCTAACGTTTGAAGAAAAATGAATAAAATTCTCTTTATTCACATAAATTTCTGTTTATCATCTATGTAGAAAACATGAAACTACAAAAGTATTAATTTCAGCAAATTAATGTCAGCAAAATAAAAAGTCAGTAAAATTATTAGATATATTTCTATGTGATATCAATAAAATTTTTAAGATTAGAACACACTATCATTTTCAATAATGTTACAAATATGAAACACTTAGGGAAATATTTTACAGAAAATGAGTAAGGCCTGTACAAGAACAACTATAAGCATTGCTGCAACAAATTAAAGAAAATCTAAATAAAAGGGATGATATATCACATTCATATAAAAAACCACACAATATTGTTAAGATGTTAATTAATACCAATGTAGAGAGTCAATGAAATACCAATCAAGATGCTAATTACCCCCATCTTTTGTGGAAATTGACAAGGTGATTTTAAAATTCATATGGAAATACATGGACCTAAAATAGCCAGAATAATTTTGAAAGACAAAACCAAAGTTGCATATTACACTGCCTAAGATCATGAAATATTGGTATAAAGGTAGGTTTATAGGTCAATTTAAAAATTAGAGAAAATCTTGAAATAGTCCCGCAAATGTAATTGAATTTGACAACGGTGTTTTTGAATTTTGACAATTCAATGAAGAATGATATATTTTTTAGCAGATGGTTCAGCAGAACCATTGTGTAGACACATTAAAAAAAATCATTGATCCTTACCTTATTTCATATAAAAATTAACATGAAATGGATCATAGCTTAAAATATAATGGTTAAAACTATAATATTTTAAAAAGAAAATTTAGGAGAAAATCTTAGTGACTTAATTTGTAAAGGACTTCAGAAACTGTAAAACAAACAAAAAAATCAGTAAGTCACTCTTGAACAAAATTAAAAATCTATCTTTTTAAAAGGTACTTAAAATAATGAAAAGGGCATTCATAGTCTAGGAAAATATATTTATAAAACATATATCCAATAGAGGGCTTTTAACTAAGATAGTGTTTTTCAAAACAATTTCTTGGGGTGATCAACATTTTTTTCTTATGATTGTGCTTTCCCAAATGATATTCATTAATAACATGTAGCTAGTAAGCACTTGAAATGTTGTTAGCACAATTTGGAAACTAAATTTTAAATTGTATTTAATTTCAATTAGTTTAAATTTAAATAGCTCCTACATAGATAGTGATTACTGTATAGAACAACACAGATCTAGAATTTATAAAGAATAGTTATACCTCAGTAAGAAGATAAACAATCTTATTTTAAACATGGACAAGATACTTGAACAGACACTACACCAAAGATGGCAAATAAACACATGAAAGGATGTTAAATATCATTAGTTGCAAAGGAAATGAAACAAAACCACAATGAAAAACATTATAGACCCACCAGAATCGCTAAAATTATAAAGCCTGATAATGCCAAGTGTTGATAAGGATGTAGAGTAATTCAATCTCTTATACACTCTGATGAAAATTTAAAAATATTTTGGAAACATTTTGAAAGTTTCTTTCAAAATTGAACACACTTCTGCCATATGTTCCAGCCATTATTTTTTATGGTATTTATCCATAAGAAATAAAGGCTTAAGTCTGCACAGAGACTGTATATATCTGTTCATATATATCTGTTCATATCAGCCTTATTTATAATAGCCAAAAGTTAAATCAACAGGTGAATGGATAAACTGTGATATATACATGCAATAAATAATACTTAGTTGTTAAAAGTGAAATATATTTGCTTTGTTAATTTCATACCACATGAACATATATCAAAATAATTATGTTGAGTGAAAGAACTTAGTCCACAAAGAACATATACTGCATAATTCTCTTTATATATTTCTAAAAAATGCAATCTAACCTATTTTGACATAAAGCAGAGCAATGGTTGCCTAGATATGAAGGAGAATTGGGACAGAATGATGGATTATAAATGTACATGACAGGAACTGAGGGGATAATGAGTATATTCTGTATTTTAATTTTAGTGCTGGTTTCACATAGATATATGTGTACATATACTTATATGTCAAAATTCTTCAAGTTGTACATTTTACCTATATGCACGTAAATAATACACTAGTAAAGCTGCAAAAATGCCTCATACTCTAGTAGGAAAGAAAAATAAATAAATAAAAACAATCCAACAAAGAAATTATTATCAATCATGAAGTTTGAATTCAAGATTCTCTACTAATCCTGCTAATCATACCCCTTTGTTTGTCTTCCCATATTCAGTTAACGGAACCATAATTTTTTTCTAAATCATATAGTTTATCTCCTGGAAATCTTCCTTGATCCCTCCTTTTCTTCCTTCATCCCGTCAGAGAATCACCTTAGCTTGATTCCCATGGTATTCAGATGACCATGTCTCACCAACTCCCATACTAATACCTAAGTACATACCATTATTGTTTCTGGTCAGGAACTAAAATCGCCTTAACAACTATTACATTGCTTGTTTTATTTTTACTCTTGAACACCTACAATTAATTTTTCATACGGCCGAGTAATCTTTAAAAAAAATTAGATCATTTTACATATCCCCAGTTTAACTCTCCCCCAAATCTTTTCTTTAAACTAAAAATGGGTATCTTTAACATGGGCAATAATGTCCTACATGGTTGGTGTCTACCCACATCTTCCATATTACCTTAAATACTTATTCCTTGGCCTTTTATACTCTATTTACAATGAATTTCCTTCAGATCTTCAAATGCATCAAAGTAATGCCTGAATTAAGACTACTGCTTCAGCTATTCCCTCTGTCTAGAATTCTTTCATCTCACATTTCTCATGGACTACCCCTTCTATTAAGACTCACTCATGTGGCCTTCTCAACAAGTCACCTCATCATCCAACCACCAGTACTCTCTATCACTTTTACTTCTGTACTTTCTTCATAGTACTTACTACTCTTCAATTTTCTTTTTCTTTTTTAAAATACTTTATTGCCCACTATAATATAGGCTTTATTAGAGCAGGAACTTCGAGTGCTCCTTTGATCCAAGAGTAGACAAATTGTACAACAGAAAAAACATTAGTCTAGAAACAAATACATCTAAAGGATCATTTAATACATGACATTTAAGACAGTTCAGTACAGCAAGGAAAATATTGATCTTCATAAATGATGGTGCTTAAATACTTAGATATTCACATAGATTGAAAAAAAGAGGTACATTTATTTTTGTATGCCAATTCTAGAAAAAAATGTAGAATTATTAAGAGGATTAAACAATTTTTTAATACGTAAATATCTTTGTAATTTAGAGTTGACTAGAATTTCTTATATAGGATGCAAAAAACACTACATCTAATCATATACGTTTGTCTTTTCAAGAAATAATTAACTTCTATTTATCAATGGACACCATTAAGACTGAGGAAAGTCAAGATGCAGAGTGAGAGAACCTATTTGAAATACATTAATTTATATTACAAAGCATTTTATCTAGAAACTATAAATAGCTAATAGAAAAAAAGTCATATAAATCAATATATAGTAGGCAGATAATTTAATAGATAAGTAGGCTAAAATTTGAACAGGCATTTCACAGAAGAAGATATCTAAATTGCCACTAAACATAGGGAGAGGTCCTCATATTTATTAGTCTACAAAGGCTTTCAAATGAAAACCATAATACAATATCATTCTGTATGCCAGAAAATGGTTAAATAGAAAAACAAAAACAAAACTGAATATAATAAGTTTTACAAGGATGTAAAACCAATTGCACAGTTGTAACTCCTGGATGATATAAAAATTCTATCAATCTTTTTGAAAACTAACCAGAAGTTTTCTACTACAATTGAACAAATGTATAACTTTGATCCATCAATTCTGTGTCTCAGATTTGATATCTACTCAAAACGTATGTGCATATATGTTCACAAAAAGATATGAATATGAATATACATAGCAGCACAATTTAAAATAACCAAGATTATAAACAGTGAGATCACCATTAGCTGCTAAACAAATACATTTTGATACACTAACAAAACAGAATACAACACAAAAGTAAAACAAATCAACTACACCCAAACACACACACACACAAATAGATAAATTTCACAAACAAAATACTATGACAAAGAAGCCAGCCTTGAAAGAACACATACTCTATATTTTTTTATAAAGTTTAAAGACATTTAAATTATTCCATAGTATTAAAAATTAGGAGATTGGGTTAGTTGGGAAGTTGAATTAGTTTTGATAGTATTATGAGAGACATCTGAGGAGCTAGTATTGGTTACATGTTTTGAATTTGGCACATTTACTCTATGAACAGAAATTTGGTTTATTTTATAAAATGTCATCCATGATATACCATGCATAAATACTCGCTATATTACTAATGGTAATTTCATAATACATTTAGGATTTTTCCTCTGAGTTGTACACCACAACAAACATTTGAAATATTTTTCCTGTGAAGATACTTGCTATGTTATAAAGTTCAAGTTTAATTTAAAACATCAGAATTATAAAAAACATAACATTATTATATTATCCACACACATTTCTCTTTCACAAATCATTTGCCCCTTAATTTTTTGTTTGTTTCAAATTTTTGTTTACTTCCTAGTTAACATATAGTGCAATATTGCTTTCAGGAGTAGAATTTAGTGATTCATCACTTACGTATAATACCCAATGCTCATCACAAGTGCCCTCCTTAATACTTATCACCCATTTAGCCCACTCCCCACCCACCTCTTCTCCATCAATCCTCAATTTGTTCTCTTATAGTTTTCACTATTTTTCTGTTTTTTCCCCTTTCCCTAAGTTTATCCATTTTTTTTTTCTTAAATTGCACATATGAGTGAAATTATATAGTATTTGTCTTTCTCTGACTGACTTATTTTGCTTAGCAAAATACATTCTGGTTCCATCTATGTCCTTGCAAATGGCAAGGTATCATTGTTTTTGAGGGCTGAATAATATTCCGTTATGTATATATACCACTTCATTAAGGAAACATAAATCAAAGCCACAATGAGATACTACCTCATACCTATAAGAATGACTCAAATTAATAACAGGAAACAATAAATGTTGGTGATGATGTGGAGAAAGGGGAATCCTCGTACACTGTTGGTGGGAATGCAAACTGGTTCACCCACTCTGGAAAAAAGTATGCAGGTTCCTCAAAATGTTAAAAATAGAAGTACTCTCCAACCCAACAATTGTACTATTTGGGGTTTACCCAAATGATACAAAAATACTAGCGCATTAATTTAACTATATATCTATCTTAAAAAATACATTTTTATTATTTGCATCTGTTTTACTGTTTGCCTTTCTATTAATTCCCATATTTTACAGGTTCTTTAATTTTTCCATTTTAAATTTATATTTTGACCTAAAAACCTTTTTAAAAAAATAATTCATACATATAAATATTGATAACCATAACATTAAATATCTTTGCATTTTTTTAAAACAGAATAATGACTGATAGAAGACTGTGTACAATCAGAATTGTAAGTCACTTGATAAACTTCATAAATTAAAGTAGAATTTATGTATTTAGTTTGAATTAAATTATTTACAAGGTAAACAACTAATAGAATAAATGTTATAAAAGCAATAATGAATCATCTGTTCTTTTTCCTCCATTTAATTAAATATGAATTTTTTATAATAAAATAAAAATTAAGGAAACCTAGGGAAGTCTTACTCCTTTTCATTTAGTTACAAATTATAGCTATATAGTAATCTCAGGTTAAGCTGAAAGTGACTACCTGGAGACAATAATTATACAACCATCATTTGGTGTTATATTTCCACCTCACTGATCATTTAGATTTACTCATAATATATCAGGAAAGAATCATGGAAATCATAGCCATACAAGCTATGTGGAAAGAAAACATCTGTATTATCTTATGAAAGACTTTTTTTTAGATTAAAGACATATTGGGGCGCTTGGGTGGCTCAGTCAGTTAAGCATCCAACTTCTGCTCAGATCATGATCTCCCATTCATGGGTTGGAGCCCTGCATTGGGCTCTGTGCTGACAGCTCAGAGCCTGGAGCCTGCTTTGGATTCTATGTGTCTCTCTCTCTGCTCCTCCCCTGCTCGCACTCTGTCTCTCTGTCTCTCTTAAAAATGAATAAACATTAAAAATTAAAAAAAAAAATAAAGACATACTTTATCCATACCATACCATGGCATTTATTGGTGTCATTTTCATGGCAGACATTGTTATGGCTTATAGTACAGAACTAGGATTTTACCAGTCTTTTGCTTTCAATGAGAAACATGCTTTTTATGTATGTTAAGATAAGCTGGCTGTAATAATTAGCTCTAATTACAGGTCAACTTAGGCAAATTCCATCACCAGTAATTTAGATAGAGCAGATAGGAAGAAATCATTATAGTTTATTAGCACCAAGATCATTCATTTCCAGAGTACACTAAATGAATAGGAACTTGTACTCAGAAGAAATTGTGCCATTTTATCAATTTAATTAGTTTTCTTGAATGCTTTGTGCCAGATGAAAAACAAACCTTTACTTGAAACTCCATTGCAAAATTCTAGAGGCTCTTATTCTCAATATTGTTTTTAGATTGTAAAAGGTACATTGTAACTTTTTTCATGATTTTGTCATTATAACTGGTAGTTATATTTTAACTTTTTTTTCAGTGTTTACTCTTTGCACCCTAATGTCAATATTGACATTAATTTTGGATTTCTCTTTTTCTTGTAAAGAATATATGTGTTATAGATTAATTATAGGTTATGTTTCATAATATTGTCAAAGTATGCAACCTTGCTACACGGCTGCTCTAGGTACAGGCACAATTTAAACCCTGGAGCAGTTCCAGAAAGTGAAATGTAGGAAAAGTGTGCTTCTGATTTGGTTCTGCAAAGATTGCCCTTGTTTGGTCTGTTTATGTCTAGAAAGTTTCTATTATCAAGGCAAGTAAAAAAATATATGGCATGCTTCATGAATTTACATGTCAGCCCTGTGCAGAGGCCATGCCAATCTTTTCTGTATTGTTCCAATGTTAGTGTATGTGCTGCCGAAGTGAGCACTACTGAGGCAGTTTTTGTGGAGAAGATACAAATAATAGCATGATTTTCTTTATTGCTTACTCATGGATCACAAAGACTTCTTACCTAATTTGAGCTCCCTATATAACGTAAAGCAAACAACAACTTTACCCTGACTAGGTGACTAAAACTAAGCATATTAGAGTGTCATATATTTATGCAAATAATCATTCATCAGCTATATGGTGCAAAAATGTCAATATATGCTAGGATTTATACAATTTTTATAATTAGATACATCGATGACCGAGTAGATGATGAAAACGTGTATTCTGAAAGATTTAGGCTAAATATAAGACAGCATGTACAACAAACATAAAATGTACTGAAAATCACATTTTTTAATTCAGAATTTCTGCCTATTATGTATATATTAATAAATATATAAAATAATAAAAACACCCATATTTTTTTCCAAAAATCTACTAACAAATTTTTCCAGTAAAGTGACAGATAGCAAGTATGTTTGGCTTTGTTAGCCTCATGGATTTTCATCATTGGAGTGAGAAGAATCCATAACCAATATGTAAACAGATGGTTGTGTTTCAGTAAAACCTTATTTACAAAGTAATATGTCATAGTCAGAACTGACTCTTCAGTTGTGTAATTTTTTGACTTCTTTCTTTAGAACTCTGAAGTATAGTGAAATGGTCCAATCAAAATTACATTAAAGGGCTACCTAGGTGACTCAGTTGGTTAAGTGTCTGACTTGGTTTCTGCTCAGGTCATGATCACGGTTAATGGGTTTGAACCCCATGTGGGACTCTGTTCTGGCAGCCTGGAGCCTGCTTGGAACACTCTCTCTCTTCTCCTCTGTCTCTCCCTCTCTCTCTTTCCCTCCTCCACTCATATGCTCTGTCTCTCAAAAATAAATAAACAAAAAAAAGTATATTAAAAGTTTCAATATATCTATAATATTATTTTATGATAAAGAGCTGCACTTCCTATCCATGACAATCCCACTTCCAAATTCAAAATCTATGCCACTATTAATTTTTGTTTAGAACTCTATTGCTTAGTTTTAGTTGGGGAATATAACATAAATAGTAAAATTGTATGAGACTGTGTTTCATTTTTCACACATTATTATAAAATGTAATCTAAATGCAACTGATTCCACACATATTTTGTAAAATTAATCTGAATTCATTATGAATTACACCTTCTAAGTTTTAAAGACTGGCTAAAACCTAGCTTAGAAACAGAATCTCTGGATTTAAAATTCAGATTTTTCCTTTTTACTGCATTCTTATAAGTTAAATTGGGTTAGTAATACCTATTTCACTTACCTTGTAGAATTTTCTTAATAATAAAATTTGACAATATGTTTAGAGATAGTTTTTAACTTGTAAAAAGTGTTACCATATGGGATATTATTATTGTTTCTGTAACGACATATTATTTATTTGGTTGCATTGCTAGCATATTAGTAACTATTTTATAAGATAAACAATATTTAACATAATGCAAGCTATTTCTTCAAGTCATGTTTATGGTTATCAGCTATTGTAAAAGAAGATGTTAGAGCTATTAATTGGGAGTTTTTCTGCTACTAGATAATGTTACCATCTTCTAAAGTTAATAGCCAAATTGTGGAGACAGCCCAAGTGTCCATCCACTAATGAATAGATAAAGACAATGTGAATTCATCTCTTGATTTGGTAAAGAGTGAGTTTTTCATCAAGATTTTGATTTTGTCAAAAAAAAAAGATTTTGATTTTGTCAAAATCCCCATATTTCTACCATAAGTTAATTTAATGTAGCATTTTACATATTAGATATTTTTATCTTCTTGTTATGGTGCAGTTTTTCAATACATTTTTTTTTTTTACCTTCCCAAGTTTTTTTTCCTGAGATCTATCCATAAATGTTATCGTTCCTTTTCTGCTTTTTGTTTGCTTGCATTTTTTGTGCTTATCCTGATCTATTCTGTTATTTTCAACTGTGGTATTTAATATTAACTCATCACTTATGTTTAGTTTGTCTGCATTTACTTTGCTTACACAATTTGTGAATTTTGTCATTTAATTTGTGGATTTTATTCACTTGTGATAAATTTATTTATAAATAAGTTCAGCTTTATTCTTCTAATCTTTACTTTTTTCATTTTTTTTGTAGTTTCCTTTTTAATTTATTTGACATTTATTAATCAATTTCAGTTTATTGTTTCTATTGCTTAGAATATTTTATCTAATTATATTTTCTCTAACATTAGTTACTTATAAATATGTACCAATTTTATTTGATCATAAATTTCTTTAATAATTATTAAATAATTGCAATTGAAAAAATGAAAGTCATGTATATAAGGCAAATATAAAATTTAGGTAATAAGTACAATCTGACCTACAATATATAATAAACTTTAGGTATCTTAATGCTTCTCCATATGCTCTATATGTGTTACCAAGAAGAGCAATCAATCCTAAGTAAATTGTTGCAGTTGAGGAAAAAAACCATCTGCTTCTGAGCTGGAATCTTGGAGACGACTGGCCAGAGTATTATGCTCTGATGGACAGAGCCTTAGGGGAAGCCTGTCCTCAGTCTGAGGTTTCCCTTGTAGGCACAATAATTTCCTTTTTGAAAAAAAAATTTTTAATCGGGAGAGAGAGTGACTGAGTAGAGGAGGGGCAGAAGGAGAGGGAGAGAAAGACTCTCAAGCAAGGTCCATACTTGGCTTGGATTCTGATGTGGGACTGGGTCCCAAGACTGTGACATCAAGCCCTGCATGGAAATGAAGAGCAGGAGGCTTAACCAACTGAGCCACCCAGGAACCCCGTTCTTTTTGAATCATACTCTTAAAGTCAACTCTAGTTTCATAACTCTCTG
This sequence comes from Panthera leo, assembly GCF_018350215.1. Classification (NCBI taxonomy): domain Eukaryota; kingdom Metazoa; phylum Chordata; class Mammalia; order Carnivora; family Felidae; genus Panthera; species Panthera leo. The sequence continues at coordinate 36,134,676 of NC_056688.1, read as the reverse complement.
AATATGAATATAAAGGAAACATCCTTTATATTGGGTGAATGGTGTTTTGTGTTTTTTTTTAAGTTTAAATAAATTGAATTTTTAAAAAGTGTTTATTTATTTTGAGACAGAGAGAGAAAGAGAGAGAGAGAGCGTGAGTGGGGGGAGGAGCATAGAGAGAGGAAGAGAGGATCCCAAAGAAGCTCCACACTGTCAGCACAGAGCCTGTCACAGGACTTATCTCTCCGACCTTGAGACCATGACTGAGCTGAAAAGAAATGTCAGATGCTTAACCGACTGAGCCATCCAGGTGCCCCATAAATTTACTTTTCTTAAGAGATAAAGAAAATATCCACAAAGAGTAATAATCAAATAGAAAATATTACCATTATATAAGTAGTCAGCCATGTCCTTCTAAGAAAGAGAATATCTTACTCATAAATAATTTTATGTGGGACATTAATATGAGAATAGGAAAGTGTTTAAAAACACTTTCAAAAATAGATATCTTTGTAATTTTAAAAAAATATTCTGCCTATTCTTCAGAGTGCTTAATTTTGTGAAAATTTTTGGAAAAAATTATCCAAGTCATAAAAATAAAGCAAAAAGCTGAGTGATGTATTCATAATATTATATATGGGCTAAGGCCCACCTAGGGATTTTCTAGGGGAATGTATTATTTGATTCACTGTTTACTATTGATTGTAGTTCCAAGACTTATTGAAGTTACGTGTAAACACAGAGTTTACCAGATTAAAATGCAAATAATTTATTTCTACTAGAAAAGATAACTCTAAATGTTAAGGAATGTTGCTCAGCAGGATATTAGTCAGTTTTGAAATTAATCCAACAATCGTATCATAACTAGCCATGGTTAAAATTTCTATAAATATCTAAGCCTTCAAATGTTATTTGAATCAGTCTTAGCATTTTACTTTTTCTTTATTAAATAATGTGTTGAATAGAATATTTGAAAAATGGAATTTTAGATTTTAAAAATATTGTAATTTTATTTGCTGAAAATTATATTTTGATAGTTCAACCAGATGCCAACATGGAGTAACCTGACAAATCCAATAAAAGTTTGCTGTTTGCCTAACTAATTTGAACCTGTTAAACACCTCAAATTAGTTTACTGATAAAATAAGCTAAGGGTATACCCACTTAACATTTAATAATATAAAAGTAATAAATTTCTAATAAACTACAATGAATTGTATATTTTTTTATTATTTTTTTAACATTTATTTATTTATGAGATAGAGACAGACAGAGCATGAGAAGGGGAGGGGCAGAGAGTGAGGGAGACACAGAATCTAAAGCAGGCTCCAGGCTCCGAGCTGTCAGCACAGAGCCCGACACAGGGCTCGAACCCATGAACTGGGATATCATGACCTGAGCCAATGTCAATGCTCAACTGAATGAGCCAGCCAGGAGCCCTTGAATTATATTTTTATAAGAAAATGTACAGCAGTAATTGTTCCCTGTTTTGTAAACTTGGACATCATTTTGGTAACTTAAATGATAAAACTTTGGGATAATATTTTATCAGGTTAATTAACAGATAAGCTTTGGTTAGCTAAGTAATTTCTAAGTAAAATAAAATATTTAAGATTTATTACTAAACAAAATTTTAATTTTACATACTTTGTTTCTTAATTTTAGGTTATATGTAAATGTATATTCATTTACATGTTAATTTTTGCCAGCATTAAATGGTGAAAAGGACTGTGAATAGTTGTAAAAATTGCATTGTTTTTATTCATAAGCTTTGCTTTCTGCTTAAATTATTCTGTGTATTGCAGTCAGTATACAATTACAACTCAGTGTTCTAAGTAAATATGTTAATTGCTTTGTTACAATTATAATTACTTTCTTATTTCAATCTTTTGGATTAGTATATGATAGGTAATGGTATAAATTTTTGTTGTGTTCTAGAAAAAGCAGAATGATTTTGTTCTGAAAAATATTCTGGGCAAAATGCAGAATCATTTTTTTCCTGAACAAAATTCTGCACAAATTGTTCAGAGTTGAACAGAGTTGTTCCAGAATTAAAAGTGCATAACGAAAGACAAAATCTGAGTATGTCTAGCAATTTATGGAGGGAGATTTTAAATTTTGAAACTCATGCTTTATGAAACATTTAGATAGTCTAAAAGTAACTGCAAAGGCTGTCTGTACATAACTTGTAACTTGGAAATCAACCTGAAACATTTTAGGAGACAAAATGACAAGCTGTAGCTACAACTTATGAAAGTGGAAGCACTTTATGCTCACAAGAACAGTCTAGATTCACCAGGATACATCAAGAGAAACAACTGAAGAAAAGATAAATAAATGTGAAGATTTGAAGACAATAGCATCTATCCAAACTAAAGCACAGAGCAAAAAAGTGACAAAACAAACCAATTTTTAAAAAGAGAGCTTCAATAAACTGTGGGATATAAAGTTGAATGACATTAATATAATTACTTTCTGAGAGAGAGGAGAATATTTAATAACATAATTGATGACTTTTCCCCCAAATTTGATGAGAATTCTAAATCCATAGATCCAATTGACTAAAATAAAGCCAAGCTGGATAATCATACATACAAGCACACTGAAGCATATCTCAATTAAATTGCTGAGATCAATAAAACAAAACTTATAGTCAGCCAGAAAAAAAAGGAAAAATGAATGAATACATACAGAATAACCAATAATAGTGGAGTCAGACTTCTCATCAGAAACTGCAAAACTAAAGACAATGGAAGTAAAAAAAAATCAACCTAAAATTCTATATCCATTAAAAATATTCTCCATATAAAAAGGCAAAACCAGGTTGATCTGACCTACTTAACTAAAATAATTTATTCTCAGCTAACTGGTACCCAAAGTTCTTAAAGGAACTCTGTCATAAGGAAGGAAAATTATGTTAGATAGAAAAATGAGCTACAAAAGAAATACAGAAATGGAAAGTTATATACATATATATATATATATATATATATATATATATTTATACACATTTATTTATAATATATAAAAACAGGTTTTTGAGGAGGGGGAGGTAGGGTCTTTTTTAATGACCTAACACAATAATTGATTTGATTTGTAATAATTAATTTTAAAACAAAAGTAATGAGAATATTTTATGATTTTATAAAATATGCAGAAGATCCATAATCATATTACCTGAAAGAAGAAGTAAAAATGGAGGCATATTCTTTTTTTTTAATGTTTATTTATTTTTGAGAGAGAGAGAGAGAGAAAGAGTGTGAGCAGAAGAGGGGCAGAGAGAGAGGGAGGCACAGAATCCAAAGCAGGCTCCAGGCTCTAAGCTGTCAGCACAGAGCCCAATGTAGGACTGGAACTGGTGAACCGTGAGATCATAACCTCAGCTGCAGTTGGAGGCTCAACTGACTGAGCCGCCCAAGCTCCCCTGGAAGCGTAGTCTTATAGACTTTAAAATTATATGTGAAGTAATATATCATCATAGAAAGAAAAATTTAAAAATGTATATTGTAAAGCCTAGAGCAACAGCTAAAAACAAAGCAAAAAAGCAGAGGTAAAATACCAAGAGTAGAGATTAAATGGAATACTATCAATACAATATTCATTAAAAGGAAGGAAAGATGGGGTGCCTGGGTGGCTCAGTCCGTTAAGCCTCCGACTTCGCCTCAGGTCGTGATCTCACGGTCCGTGAGTTCGAGCCCCGCATCGGGCTCTGTGCTGACAGCTCAGAGCCTGGAGCCTGTTTCAGATTCTGTGTCTCCCTCTCTCTGACCCTCCCCCATTCATGCTCTGTCTCTCTCTGTCTCCAAAATAAATAAAAACATTATTTTTTTTTTTAAAGAAGGAAAGATATGAGGGAAATTGGGACAAATAACAAATAGGAATAAATAAGGGCGCCTGAGTGGCTCAGTCAGTTAAGTGTCCAACTCTTGACTTCAGCTCAGGTCATGATTCCAGGGTTGTGAGATCAAGCCTTATGTCAGGCTATTCCCTGCACATGGAGCCTGCTTGGGATTCTCTCTCTCCCTCTCTCTTTCTGCCCCACCCCGCACTTTTCTTGCTAAAAAAAAAAAAAAAAAAAAAGAAAGAGAAAGAACAAAGAATAAATAGATGATAGAATGAAACCTAATCCTGCTGACATTTATTTTAAGTAGACTAAATGCTAAATTTAAAAGGCATGGACTACTTTTCTTATTAAAGGGTAGAATAAGTAAGCAGAAAATCAATGAGGATAGAAAATGCTAGTATAATATCATTGAACATACTAGCTTAAATCACATTTGTACAGCTCTCTACTAAAAAATAACAATATGTATTTTTTCCAAGTGCATATATGATATGCACTGAAACTGACTGTATGTCAGATTATAAAGTATCTCAAAAATTGAAAAGATCTAACATTTTAAAGAGATATTTCATAAACACATGGAATTAGACATAAGTAATGAAAACTTGAAAGTGTCCCAAATACTTAAAAAAAACTAAACACATGTGTAAGGAATGTATGATTCAAAGAAGAAATAGCAAAGGAAATTTGGTAGCATTTTAACAAGAATATAATAAAACACAGCATATCAAAATGTGTTGTGAGACTAAAATAATACTTAGAAAAAATGTATAGCTTTAACTGCTGATATTCAAAGATAATTATTACATTTCTACCTTAAAAAGCTAGAAAATAAATGAAATTAAAGTCAAAGTAGAAAGAAAATAATAATAAATATGAAAGAAATTTATAAAATAAAAGCTAAAAAACAATACAGAAAAAGCAATTAAACTGATTCTTTGTAAGGAATATAATATGCTATTTTTATATATGATATATATGCTACATGTATGTATCTATGTGTATATATTTATATATTTAATATATATTATCAAAATGGCAGTAAATATATCTATCTAAAGAAATAAGATGTGTGCATATACATACATACACACACAGACACATACTCAAAACTGGAAACACCAAATATTTACCCATATATAAATGAATAAACAAAATGTAAAAATCTTATATAAAAACATATCACTCAGCAATAAGATGTGACCATATTTGTTTGTTTTTAATTTTTTTAATATTTATTTTTGAAAGAGAGAGACAAAGACAGAGTGTGAGTGGGACAGGGGTAGAGAGAGAGAGGGAGACACAGAATCCAAAGCAGACTCCAGGCTCTGAGCTGTCAGTACAGAGCCTGACCTGGGGCTTGTGAGATCATGACCTGAGCAAAGTAGGATGCTTAATTTACTGAGCCACCCAGGCACTTCTTGTTTATTTTTAGATCAATTAAAAATATTATTCTGAATTAAAGAACTCAGATATCCATAACAATTATACTTGTGTATATGTATATGTATATATATATGTATACATATGTACATATATATGTATACATATATACATATGTATATATACACATACATATATACACATACATATACATATTTATACTATATATTTAAATTCTAGAAAATAAAATGAATTGATAGTGACAGAAAGCAGATTAGAGGACATCTGTTGTTGGGATTAGTAGGTTATTTGTTATGTCAGATCACAAAGAAATCTTATGGAATGATGGACATATTCTATTTTTATTGGGGTGATGGCTACACAGGTGTAAACATTTGTCAAAACTCAAAAACTGCAAACTTAGAATGTTTGCATTTGAATATATGTAAATTATTTCCCAATAAAGTGTATTGGTATAAAAACTTTTTACGTACTAAGTAGTGTGCTTGACTTTTCCTATACGCTGTATTATTTAATCTCAACATCCAACTTCAATTCAGATCATGATCTCACAGTTTGTGAGTTCCAACCCCACGTCGGGCTCTGTGTTGACATCTCGGAGCCTGGAGCTGGCTTCAGATTCGGTGTCTCCCCCTCTCGCTCCCCCTCCCCTGCTCATGCTCTGTCTCTCTCTCTCTCTCTCTCTCAAAAGTAAATAAACATTAAAAAAGTAAAGAAGATAACAATCTCAAAAATGTTAATAAACATTTCTAGCTCTTCATTTCATATAATTTTGGGAACCAGGATTCCAATTCAAGCAAAAGCTAAGAATATTAGAGAATTGATCTGTTTGATACTTCTGCTTGTTAATTTTTTATTAGAAATTATGAAACAAGCTTAATATCTATTAATAACCAAAATGAACACTGAAGCACTGTAGAATACTGAGAGATCCTTTGTTCTGGCAAATATTGAAGGAAAGAATATCACTTCCTTATATTCTTTTCCTGCAAGTTTCTTTCATCTATCTCCGGTGATAAAAGTCAGACTGGATATTATTATGGTTGTTGCTGTCACTGCTGTTTAACAACAACAACAACTATTATTATTGTACAGCTTGGAGAAAACTTCAGAAAATAAATTAAATATAATAAAAATGAGTCAAAGAAAGAGAGACAAGAATGAACTGGCATGAGTTTAGGCTTTATGGTTGGCTTCTTTCTGGGATTCTTCTGAAGTCCAACTTAGTTTACATGACTAGAAATTCAGTGAGGAAAATTTAAATCATTACAGCTGCCATTGGTACCTTACTACATGCCAGGCACTGTGTATATACATTGCCATTCAAATCCTTATAATAACAATATGTGAATTATAAATATCTTATTTATAATTGCCAAAACAACTTTAAAAATTTTGACTGACTTGCTCATGATTATACAAATATTATAGAGTATACTTGGACTTTAAACTGGTGTCTATCTTAGAGCTTGTGCTAAGTAATTTACTACGTGAAACTTCCTCTCAGTAGATCATAGAAGGTAACATCCTTTGGTTAGGATATAAATGTGCATTTTTCTAGAGATTTTTCTGTTTCATGTCTTTTGTCAAAATAAATGTGGCTATCAGTAATTGATTGATTCTGGGGAGCAACATGAGAATTTCAATAGCTGAAAATGTAATTTACTTGAGAGGGGACTTTAGCTGTTTAACGCATTATCGTATCTCCAACACTTAGTACAATCCTTGCGTGTGTGAAGTACGTGGAAATTATGTTGAGATGACACCTAGACAGAGAGCATAAATTTGTTTCCTTATCACTTACACAGTTGGAGCACCACTTTGAATGAAAAGAGTCAGTCCACGGAAATTGAAAGGTACTTTAGACAGCATATGTTCCAGTATTTTCTTACAGGGCAAATGATCTAATGATTTAAGCCATCTTAGACAATACATTGGCCTCTTGGATACATGTATACTCACTCCTTAGGTTATATTTAGTTAACACAAGTTTTCAAGGCCATATTAGTCTTGTGTTTGAATTGATTTTGGACAGTCGTCACAAAACAAAGTATAAACGACACACACACACTTAAGAAACAATAAATGCAGTTTGTGGTTTGTGAGACTGTCTTGCAAAATGAAATTTGAGAGGAATGTGATCAGATACAAGTCAATTCAGTTTCCTGAACTTTGGCTATTAAGTGTATTCCTGTGGTTTCGATTGCCAAAATGTAAAAAGCAAAATCAAACAAAATAAATAACAAACAAAGTAAAAACAAAAAGCTGCAAAGAAATCAGTTTCTCTCAAATACTAACTTTCACTTCTTGGGTAAATAGAAGCAAATTCTATTCTCCTATTACACTTATTTAAAGACCAGAGTTAGTCTGAATTCTCCAACTGTGAAATCTCATCCCTAAGAAAGAAAGCTGTTTTACAATGTAATTCTATCAATACTCATTCTCGTAACATCATATCCCTTGAAAGGATAATTACATTTCCAATAAAGTCAAGTCTATAACTAAAGAAATTGATAATTATAGACACAGGAGTACCCAAAACCAAACAGCAAGTCTTATTTGAGAAGAGGGGAGTTAATTTCCCTTCCAACATGTTTAAAATCCTACCAAGGAGGAGAATAGTAGTCACTGTACCCATCTGTTTAGGTGGCTTGTAATCACTCAACAACTGATAGGCAGATGACTGCAGCTGCAACCTATATCCTCATACATGCAAACATAATGAGTTTGGGAATGTCCTATCACCCATGCATAGCGCTACCTACAGGTTATATTCTGAAACCAGTCTTTGAGCAAATTGTCAGAAAAAAAAAAAAGTACACTTCAACATAGAGAGTTTTGACTCAGACTTTTTGAATTTTTATTGAGTTAAACGGTAAACACAAAAACATAATAAATTTAAAAAAGTCTAGGTTATACTGAATATTCTGCTGTTAATGTGTAACTATGAAAAAGCATAATTTCCTCTCTAGAATATGATCTTGCTATTTGTAAAATAAGTAAAAAAGAGCAAGATTTCTTTTAAAACTATACTTCAGTGATTCATATGTTATTGATGTTCACTCTCTGGATGGGTGGTGATGTGGTTCACGTGATTCCATGAAATGATACATGCACTATCCTTTCTCCTTAGTTTTAAGAGGAAACTTAAGTTTTATTCTTTTTTATTCTGATTACTTGGGAGTAGAGGTTGAGAGGTGGAGCTTCCTTTTACTTATCTAGGAAGAAGTAGTAAAAAATTGCGGAATCAATATCGTGTTCCAATAAACTTCTAAACTAGGAGACCGTTGGATGAAATCTCTGAATGTCAATTTCCAGTCTTCTTAGTGGATAGAATTGACAGCTTAAGAGTTGAAGAAAATATAAACAAAACATAGTAACACATGGAAAGGAATATGAGTGAATTCAAAATTCATTCCTGGTCTGGTGCTTTTCTATCATCTCAATAAAATTAAGAAAAAATATGCTAACATCCGCAAATGTGGGGGGAAAATTAATATATTTATACTGTGGATTAAATAAATGAAAATGAGAATAAGTATAATGAAATTGGATAATGTAATTAAACAGAATTTATGCGAAAACCACATTGAAAAGGCTAAATAATTTCTTTAGGGTTAATTTAAAAGACAGAATGAGAACATTGAAGAAGAATGAAGTGAAGTGTGTTTTAATTACTGAAAGTTTTTTAGAAAAATATATGCCTATAATGGAGATCTCTTAAAAATCTATATTCTAGGAACACAACTCAATCTGTTGTTTATGTAACAGAGAAGCTAATGAGAACTGGAAGGTACACACATGGGAACATTTACCCTTAGAAGAAAATAATCACGTCCTTGTTGGTGAACAACATCTGCTCAGCTAGCTGCTCACTACCAGTTGAGTCACCCAGCAGAAGAGGAAAAGCCTCAGGGAAAACAGGAGCATAGATGTGGCCCGAGTCAAACCAGCAAAGTGGTTTCTTTGGAATAACAAGGATTTGCAGCGTTGGACCGTTACCTTTGAAATTAAGGTGTTTTGCTTAAACCGATGAAGGAAAATCTAGCAATGTTTTACCAAGCATCATTGATTCACCTTTTTTGGATATTCCTGGAAGAAAATTGTAAATTTACTTTGACGATTCCATTTCTCAGAATTTACCATGCCATCCCACATGGCTGAAACCAACGGTTAATTCTAAACAGTTAATTCTAGTGGGCTGGGGGCAGACATCGGGTCGGACTGCGGCCCCGCCCACTAACTCCAGTTATACACCACAGCACAGGGGAAGTGCACTGCAGGTCCTCACCACGCCAGGGACTCTCCAAAATGACCAAACGGAAGAATTCCCCCCAGAAGAATCTCCAGGAAATAACAACAGCTAATGAACTGATCAAAAAGGATTTAAATAATATAACAGAAAGTGAATTTAGAATAATAGTCATAAAATTAATCGCTGGGCTTGAAAACAGTATACAGGACAGCAGAGAATCTCTTGCCACAAAGATCGAGGGACTAAGGAACAGTCACGAGGAGTTGAAAAACGCTTTAAACGAATTGCAAAACAAAATGGAATCCACGATGGCTCGGCTTGAAGAGGCAGAGGAGAGAATAGGTGAACTAGAAGATAAAGTTATGGAGAAAGAGGAAGCTGAAAGAAAGAGAGATAAAAAAATCCAGGAGTATGAGGGGAAAATTAGAGAACTAAGTGATACACTAAAAAAAAATAATATACGCATAATTGGTATCCCAGAGGAGGAAGAGAGAGGGAAGGGTGCTGAAGGGGTACTTGAACAAATTATAGCTGAGAACTTCCCTGAACTGGGGAAGGAAAAAGGCATTGAAATCCAAGAGGCACAGAGAACTCCCTTCAGACGTAACTTGAATCGATCTTCTGCACGACATATCATAGTGAAACTGGCAAAATACAAGGATAAAGAGAAAATTCTGAAAGCAGCAAGGGATAAACGTGCCCTCACATATAAAGGGAGACCTATAAGACTCGTGACTGATCTCTCCTTTGAAACTTGGCAGGCCAGAAAGGCTTGGCACGATATCTACAGTGTGCTAAACAGAAAAAATATGCAGCCGAGAATCCTTTATCCAGCAAGTCTGTCATTTAGAATAGAAGGAGAGATAAAGGTCTTCCCAAACAAACAAAAACTGAAGGAATTTGTCACCACGAAACCAGCCCTACAAGAGATCCTAAGGGGGATCCTGTGAGACAAAGTACCAGAGACATCACTACAAGCATAAAACATACAGACATCACAATGACTCTAAACCCATATCTTTCTATAATAACACTGAATGTAAATGGATTAAATGCGCCAACTAAAAGACATAGGGTATCAGAATGGATAAAAAAACAAGACCCATCTATTTGCTGTCTACAAGAGACTCATTTTAGATCTGAGGACACCTTTAGATTGAGAGTGAGGGGATGGAGAACTATTTATCATGCTCCTGGAAGCCAAAAGAAAGCTGGAGTAGCCATACTTATATCAGACAAACTAGACTTTAAATTAAAGGCTGTAACAAGAGATGAAGAAGGGCATTATATAATAATCACAGGGTCTATCCACCAGGAAGAGCTAACTATTATAAATGTCTATGCGCCAAATACCCGAGCCCCCAGATATATAAAACAATTACTCATAAACATAAGCAACCTTATCGATAAGAATGTGGTCATTGCAGGGGACTTTAACACCCCACTTACAGAAATGGATAGATCATCTAGACACACAGTCAATAAAGAAACAAGGGCCCTGAATGATACATTGGAGCAGATGGACTTGACAGATATATTTAGAACTCTGCATCCCAAAGCAACAGAATATACTTTCTTCTCGAGTGCACATGGAACATTCTCCAAGATAGATCATATACTGGGTCACAAAACAGCCCTTCATAAGTTTACAAGAATTGAAATTATACCATGCATACTTTCAGACCACAATGCTATGAAGCTTGAAATCAACCACAGGAAAAAGTCTGGAAAACCTACAAAAGCATGGAGGTTAAAGAACACCCTACTAACGAATGAGTGGGTCAACCAGGCAATTAGAGAAGAAATTAAAACATATATGGAAACAAACGAAAATGAAAATACAACAATCCAAACGCTTTGGGACGCAGCGAAGGCAGTCCTGAGAGGAAAATACATTGCAATCCAGGCCTATCTCAAGAAACAAGAAAAATCCCAAATACAAAATCTAACAGCACACCTAAAGGAAATAGAAGCAGAACAGCAAAGGCAGCCTAAACCCAGCAGAAGAAGAGAAATCATAAAGATCAGAGCAGAAATAAACAATATAGAATCTAAAAAAACTGTAGAGCAGATCAACGAAACCAAGAGTTGGTTTTTTGAAAAAATAAACAAAATTGACAAACCTCTAGCCAGGCTTCTCAAAAAGAAAAGGGAGATGACCCAAATAGATAAAATCATGAATGAAAATGGAATGATTACAACCAATCCCTCAGAGATACAAACAATTATCAGGGAATACTATGAAAAATTATATGCCAGCAAATTGGACAACCTGGAAGAAATGGACAAATTTCTAAACACCCACACTCTTCCAAAACTCAATCAGGAGGAAATAGAAAGCTTGAACAGACCCATAACCAGCGAAGAAATTGAATCGGTTATCAAAAATCTCCCAACAAATAAGAGTCCAGGACCAGATGGCTTCCCAGGGGAGTTCTACCAGACATTTAAAGCAGAGATAATACCTATCCTTCTCAAGCTATTCCAAGAAATAGAAAGGGAAGGAAAACTTCCAGACTCATTCTATGAAGCCAGTATTACTTTGATTCCTAAACCAGACAGAGACCCAGTAAAAAAAGAGAACTACAGGCCAATATCCCTGATGAATATGGATGCAAAAATTCTTAATAAGATACTAGCAAATCGAATTCAACAGCATATAAAAAGAATTATTCACCATGATCAAGTGGGATTCATTCCTGGGATGCAGGGCTGGTTCAACATTCGCAAATCGATCAACGTGATACATCACATTAACAAAAAAAAAGAGAAGAACCATATGATCCTGTCAATCGATGCAGAAAAGGCCTTTGACAAAATCCAGCACCCTTTCTTAATAAAAACCCTTGAGAAAGTCGGGATAGAAGGAACATACTTAAAGATCATAAAGGCCATTTATGAAAAGCCCACAGCTAACATCATCCTCAACGGGGAAAAACTGAGAGCTTTTTCCCTGAGATCAGGAACACGACAGGGATGCCCACTGTCACCGCTGCTGTTCAATATAGTGCTGGAAGTTCTAGCATCAGCAATCAGACAACAAAAGGAAATCAAAGGCATCAAAATTGGCAAAGATGAAGTCAAGCTTTCGCTTTTTGCAGATGACATGATATTATACATGGAAAATCCGATAGACTCCACCAAAAGTCTGCTAGAACTGATACATGAATTCAGCAAAGTTGCAGGATACAAAATCAATGTGCAGAAATCAGTTGCATTCTTATACACTAACAATGAAGCAACAGAAAGACGAATGAAGAAACTGATCCCATTCACAATTGCACCAAGAAGCATAAAATACCTAGGAATAAATCTAACCAAAGATGTAAAAGATCTGTATGCTGAAAACTATAGAAAGCTTATGCAGGTAATTGAAGAAGATATAAAGAAATGGAAAGACATTCCCTGCTCATGGATTGGAAGAATAAATATTGTCAAAATGTCAATACTACCCAAAGCTCTCTACACATTCAATGCAATCCCAATCAAAATTGCACCAGCATTCTTCTCGAAACTAGAACAAGCAATCCTAAAATTCATATGGAACCACAAAAGGCCCCGAATAGCCAAAGTAATTTTGAAGAAGAAGACCAAAGCAGGAGGCATCACAATCCCAGACTTTAGCCTCTACTACAAAGCTGTCATCATCAAGACAGCATGGTATTGGCATAAAAACAGACACATAGACCAATGGAATAGAATAGAAACCCCAGAACTAGACCCACAAACGTATGGCCAACTCATCTTTGACAAAGCAGGAAAGAACATCCAATGGAAAAAAGACAGTCTCTTTAACAAATGGTGCTGGGAGAACTGGACAGCAACATGCAGAAGGTTGAAACTAGACCACTTTCTCACACCATTCACAAAAATAAACTCAAAATGGATAAAGGACCTGAATGTGAGACAGGAAACCATCAAAACCTTAGAGGAGAAAGCAGGAAAAGACCTCTCTGACCTCAGCCGTAGCAATCTCTTACTCGGCACATCCCCAAAGGCAAGGGAATTAAAAGCAAAAGTGAATTACTGGGACCTTATGAAGATAAAAAGCTTCTGCACAGCAAAGGAAACAACCAACAAAACTAAAAGGCAACCAACGGAATGGGAAAAGATATTTGCAAATGACACATCGGACAAAGGGCTAGTATCCAAAATCTATAAAGAGCTCATCAAACTCCACACCCGAAAAACAAACAACCCAGTGAAGAAATGGGCAGAAAACATGAATAGACACTTCTCTAAAGAAGACATCCGGATGGCCAACAGGCACATGAAAAGATGTTCAACGTCGCTCCTTATCAGGGAAATACAAATCAAAACCACACTCAGATACCACCTCACGCCAGTCAGAGTGGCCAAAATGAACAAATCAGGAGACTATAGATGCTGGAGAGGATGTGGAGAAACAGGAACCCTCTTGCACTGTTGGTGGGAATGCAAATTGGTGCAGCCGCTCTGGAAAGCAGTGTGGAGGTTCCTCAGAAAATTAAAAATAGACCTACCCTATGACCCAGCAATAGCACTGTTAGGAATTTATCCAAGGGATACAGGAGTACTGATGCATAGGGGCACCTGTACCCCAATGTTTATAGCGGCACTCTCAACAATAGCCAAATTATGGAAAGAGCCTAAATGTCCATCAACTGATGAATGGATAAAGAAATTGTGGTTTATATACACAATGGAATACTACGTGGCAATGAGAAAAAATGAAATATGGCCTTTTGTAGCAACATGGATGGAACTGGAGAGTGTGATGCTAAGTGAAATAAGCCATACAGAGAAAGACAGATACCATATGGTTTCACTCTTATGTGGATCCTGAGAAACATAACAGAAACCCATGGGGGAGGGGAAGGAAAAAAAAAAAAAAGAGGTTAGAGTGGGAGAGAGCCAAAGCATTAGAGACTGTTAAAAACTGAGAACAAACTGAGGGTTGATGGGGGGTGGGAGGGAGGGCAGGGTGGGTGATGGGTATTGAGGAGGGCACCTTTTGGGATGAGCACTGGGTGTTGTATGGAAACCAATTTGACAGTAAATTTCATATATTAAAAAATAAAATTAAAAAAAAAAAAAAAAACAGTTAATTCTAAATTAAATTCTGTATGAGCAATTCTTTTTTCATTAAAATTTTTTTATGTTCTTCATTTTTGAGAGAGAGAGAGATAGAGTGCGAGCAGGAGGAGGGGCAGTGAGAGGGGGAGGGGCAGTGAGAGGGGGAGGCAAAGAATCCGAAACAGGCTCCAGGCTTTCAGCTATCCACACAGAGCCCAACACGGGGCTCAAACTCACAAACCATGCATGAGATCCTGACCTGAGCTGAAGTCGTATGCTCTAACCGAATGAGCCATCCAGGCACCCCAGCAATTCTTTTATTTACTGTGGAGTCATTAGTATTAAACTTGCTTAAATTGTGCCACCGTTTTCATATTTTCATTCCAGGCAAAGGACATAAGTATTTTTGCTTTCTGAAGGCCCAAATTTAATTTTCAAATGGATAAATAAATCCACAAAATAGTTTAAAACTTTTATTATGACTGTATCATACATACATATAAATATGAATGAATATATTAGATAATAGTAGTAATAAAATAACAATCCATGTATCCATAACCAAGCTTAAGATATAAAACATTACAATAACTATGAGTATCACAATGTACCTAATACAAATTGTATGTCTTCCATACAGAAAAAATTGTAGTGAATTTTGAATGCCCATATCCTTTAAAAACAATGTTGCCACATAGAATAATACTTTTATTTCATGGGGTTTATACTTCACAGTAAAAAACTTTGGGCAGATGGAGCGCATGGGTGGCTCAGTCGGTTTAGCGTCCAACTTTGGTTCAGGTCATGATCTCACCGTTCATGAATTCAAGCCCCACATCAGACCAGCTGCTGTCATCATGGAGCCAGCTTTGGATCCTCTGTCTCCCTCTTTCTCTCTCTGCCCTTCGCTTACTTGCACTCTCTCTCAAAAGTAGTAAGTAAATATTTAAAAAGAAAACTTTTGGTAGATAAAATTTATCACTTTAAACACAATTATTTTCTTGATGATGCATTAAACAATACTGCACAATTCACTACTCTTTCAATTCCACTTAGTCATCTTGGTAATAAAATAATTTCAATGTAAATCCAGATATAATGAATATAGAAACAACCTATATATCATTAACTTAAGAAGTTTGTCTTATTTCAAAAACTAAATGATTCTGTGTTGTTTTTTTCCATTCTTACTTTTCATTATTTAACCACCTATATTTCTGATTAAACATATAACTGATTTTCAAGGACTGTGTATATGTGTGTAAAATAAAAATATATTTTCTTTCAGATCAGTAAAAATATTGAATTCCATATCTAATTCATTGCTTCTTTTTAGTGGAAAAGAGTCTTTTAATCATTCAGAAGAAGAGATATTCTTAGAGCTAATAACAAACACACACACATACACACACAAAAACATAATCTTTTTATGCTTCAAAATTGAAGTTCATTCATCAAGTGATAGTTGTTATACACTTTTTATTAGTTAAGGTATGAAAGACTTTATAAAATTCCATGTGTGCCAGTTTTTAAGGTGTTATCTCTTAGCTTCAAACCTGCTCTTCTTAAGGTGCTTTGTGATACAAGGGCAGGGACTTGGCAAAACACATTTCTCCTCCTCCACTGGCTGGATTCCTGTTATACGCTGCCAGCTTCAGGGGCTCCAGGAAATATTAATGGGCTTGAGGAGGGAAAACAGACTTGTTCCTTTCTGTTTGATTCCTGGTTCCTAATCCTTCACAGAAGTAGTATCTATGCACCAAGGCAGTAGCTGTTCATTCCAGTAACAGCAGTTGATTTCAGTTTCCAGTATTTGCTTTGTTTTTATTTTCAGACCAGCAGAACAGTCTTGTTGTGCCTCTTAAATTACCAGCATTAGCCAAACAGTGCCGGCTTCTCGAAAATCTATGCCCTAGATCTAGCTGGTTTCTCCTCCAATCTAACAAGCCAGTGGCGATATATTCTTCAGAGATCTTGGTCCCAGCCCAAGGGACCCTGCTCCAAGATCCTTATTCCTTTTATTTCCTGTGATACCTCACTGCTCTAGCTTTGCAACTAATACATGTTTGGACATTTTTAATAATAAGTTTTATCTGTTAAATATACCTCTTGTGATTTTTATTTTTCTGGAGTAGGCCTTGGCTGATACACCATGGTTGAATTTCCTTAAGAGTAATCTCCATAAGTTAAGATGTTTGTCTTTCACAGTAATATGGCTTCAGGTGAATTTGATTCTATTCAACTGCAGCCAGTATAAAAACATTATTATGGTTGTTCCTGTTCAAAAACAAATTTCTCTGTTCTTTTAAGCTTTGAAACCTATTGAATGAAAAATCAAAATGATATTGGAGCTGAAACTTTGACAGGATGATAGTGCCTCTCAATTCTAACAATAAAACATGGTACAGAGCATGACGATTATAAAAGATGATAATCCATGTCTAAACACTGATTTAAATTAGCAAGGTTTTATTTTAGAATATGGCATTTTTAATAGATAATACAAAATAAAGCAAAAACAGTACATCTTCTTTCCACTTCTATATATCTTGTGGGTAAACCTGTGGACTGTTTTAGAGAGAAATCTCATTATACTCTGCCTCCTTAATGCGCATTAACAGGTTCAGGAAAGATAACATTCAATAACAACAACAACAAAAACATTGAAAAGACCAGTAGCATAAGTATTTTTCTAAGGCTACAAACCAATAAAAAGGGAGAACGCAAGGAAAAATAAATGAATTTTAAGCCAGGAAAGGCTGATGCAAAACTTTAAAAAGTGGTATTATTTAAGTGATATGAGTGCCTAAGTCATACATCTAAGCATATCATAATGACACAGGTACATGTTCTTAAGTAATAAGCAAAGCAATTGATAGAATTCATTTATCTTTTGGAATGTGCACACACACACACATACACACAGATTTTTGACATCTGAATAAAGTGAAATGTGTAACTTTTGACCCAGGTATTCCACTCTTAGGATTTTCCTATAAAACCTTATCTCGAATTTGTATACACAAAGTGCCTGAAGAACTGTTTATAGTAGCCTCAAAATAGGGGAAAAAAATCTAGTGGAAGCAGCAGAAGGGATAAAGAAATTATAGTATATTAATATAGTGAAATACTATTGAGAAGGCACAAAAGGGAATGTATGGTATGATTTCATTCATGTAAATCCTCAAAACCTGGCATAACTTTATATTGTTTAATTCTAAAAAATAAAGCAAAACAAAAAACAAAAAACTTGTCCAAATAGCAAGTTGCTCTAATTCTTTATAATTGTTCTTTTCAATGTGTATTTGTTTGATATACTATTGATGTTATTTTCAAAATACTACTTATATATAAAAAAATTTAATTTTTAAAATTTTATTCCAAAGTTCAATACAAATAAGCGTTTTTAATTTCTAGCTACTTTTAAAAATCTGCCACTTTTTGTTTTTGTTTTGATTTTTATTCTTCAATTTTATTGAAGTACAATTTATATACAGTTACATGCACAAATTTTAAATTTACAGTTTGAAGAACTTTGGCAAATGTGTACGTACCTGTAGCTATATGTATGCAAATATGTAACCCCTGTAACTTTATCTGGAAGTAGACAATTCCATCACACCAAATGCATTTTTTTTTTTGCCTCTTTGCAATCATATCTCTCTCCACACATATGCTGTCCCAAGTAACCACTGATCTAATTTCTGTCAATAGAGAGTAATATAAATGGAATTATACGGCACATACTCTTCAATGCCTGGCTTCTTTCTTTAAGCATGTTTTTTGGATACATCTAGGTTCTATAATGTATTAGTATTTCTTTCATATTGCTAAGTAGTCGATTCATTTGTGGAAGGCCAGGAATAAACAGTTTGTGGTATCTGGACTTTTGAGACTTTTTTTTTCAGTTTGAGAGTGCTATAAACAAAGCTACATTGAATATTTATGCAAAAAATGCACATAAGTTCTTATTTCTCTTCTGTATTACTAGGAATGGATTTCCCGGGGCACAATGAATGTGTATTTTAAGAAACTGCCACACTCTTTCCAATGTGAGTGTACCATTTTACACTGTCATGAAAATGCATGAAAGCTTTACTAACACTAGATCTTGGGCATTATTCAGTATTGTTTTTTATTAAGGAGATGGAGGAGTGTAAGGGGTTTTTTTATATGTTCCAGACGAAAGAACTTTTTCGTATATATGTGCTAATATATCCCAATTTATGACCTAACTTATTAAAACTTGTCATAACAGAGTATTTTTTTCCCACAGTATTTGTTAGGCTAGAAATTTTTAACTTTCATGAAGTCCAAATGATTAATTTTTAATTTTATATCCTGCGTAAATATTATTTGATAAAACTAGTCAGGAAGATTTTCTCCCGAATAGCATTTTGTCAAGTATTCATACATTTTTTTTCCACAGGGTATGGTCCAATATTAACATTAGATTGTCAAAGGGAATTATGACTCCCAATTTATTAAGATCAACTGGTTCAAATAAAGTATCCTCTATCATCAGTTTGGGTGCCGGTCACCGTTCCTTTAAGAATATTGTCTCAGGAGAATGAAATCATGAGACTAACACAGCTTTCAGTTCATAACTGTTCGTACCATGACACAAACTAACAAGTGACAGCTTACCATGTATCAGTGTTCTATGTACTTTATAATATTAACTTGTATAATCCTGATACCAGTCCTCTAAAATAGCAATTTACCAATTTTATAAGGGAGCAAAGTGAAGAGTAGCTTTTGTATAGTCACTCAGAACTTGGCCCCAGAGTTCAAATAGAATGATGCCAGAGCGTGTACTCTGAATCATTTTAAATGTTTTGTTTCCAGTAATTCCAGTATTTTCCCCAACTTCTCTGACTAGAGCATATTTCCTTATTTAACTCAGCAACTCTTAACAGCCCACATGTTGGCAAATCATGACCATGGATCAGACACGCACGCACACACACACACACACACACTCACACACACACTGAAAGACATGGACATTATCGGCTTCAAGGGAAGAAACTTTTAAGAATAATAACTTTCCCTTTTTTTCTGTTGCTTAATTGGGAGAATTCAGGTAGTCAGGTGTGTTATAGAGAGAAGCTTAACTCTTCTATTCTGTCATGTGAGTAAGAGGTCTGAGACAAAAGCCAGTGTAACATGGTTGTTAGAGAATAGCTGCCTTGCCAATTCAACAGAGAAAGCATAACAGTCACATATCCAATCCTGTTTTGTGTTAGGATTTCAGGAGCATGCTTACCATACAGACAGACTTCCTAAGTCAAACATCATTTAATGATAATAAATAAAAGCAAGCAAATAAATGCATGAATATAATTGGGATATTTTATTATAGTTTACAAAGTATGTAAAACAACTGTGATTAGAGTGGCAAAAAAAATTTTGTGTTGTATCACTAGTCTTTGTGATACACTTGTTGTTATTGTCTTTTAATGTTTTGGCTTTTAGTGTAACATGGAAAAATGCTAAATATTTGTTAGTTTTGGGCTTGATAGATGACATCTGTTATATTTGCCAAGTAACACAAGAAGGTTTATTAATTTTTTTAAATGTTTATTTATTTGTTTTGAGAAAGAGTGCAAGCAAGGGAGGGGCAGAGAGAGAGGGAAAAAGAGAGAATCCCAAGCAGGTTCCACACTGTCAACACAGAGCCTGATGTGGGGCTGGAACCCACAAACCATGAGATTACAACCTGAGCCAAAATCAAGATTCTGGCTCTCTACTGACTGAGCCACCCATGCACCTTGAAAACTTTTTGTTAAAATTTTATTATTTGTTAGTAGACTTTGTGCATACACTTAACTGGATGCCTTTCATATGTACTTTGTAATGACTTTCTTTCCTATGTTGTTTTGCAGTTTTTATTATTATAGGGAAGGTATGAAGATAAATGAAGGTGGAAGAGAGATTTTTAACCTACGCATTAATCAGTGACAGACTAGACTGAAATTCATGTGGATGAGCCACGGGTTGATATCACACAGCCATGTTGTCCCCTTAAATAACACAGAATCACTGAATTTGAAATGGACCATTTTAGTGACATTTCTGTCTTTGTCCATGTTTATCACAAAATTTATATCTTCACATCTTGAGTTTGTGTGACAGTTACAGTGAACTTCCCTATGAGGAGAAAAGAGCTTTAACAATAAAATACCTAGCACTGTGTTCCTTTTATATATATATATATATATATATATATATATATATTATTTTTTTTTTTTTTTTTTTTTTTTTTTTTTTACCCTCAAAAGAAACTATGTTTCATCTTAACAAAAGCACAGGAGTTTCAAATAAGGAATACATAATGTGACTTCAAAGAAGTTGCATGAAAAAGCCTAACAGAATGTCAGATATATACCCATCTAAAAAAGAGAGGATATCATTTTAAGAACTTGAAAAGAATAAAATTAATACTATTTCAAATTGTTTTCTACTGCTTCTCCAGCATTTCCTTTCTTGGTGCTTGAAATTTTATACCACAGTGTATTTTATGTTTATCAATAAAAATCTCATTGTATAAATAATATCCTAGAAAAAAGTGATACTTTTCATGTGTGAAGAACTTTATATTTAATGAGACCATTTTTTTCACATATTAATTATGAAAATTTTCAAGTTAACTTTTAAGAGGTATAATTAACTGTATTTATAGGAAGGAAACCAAATCTTAGAATATTTAACAACACAATTATTAGGTGCTGTACTTTGTAACTGTAATATCCTAGCAAAATGTTTGTCTTGTCCTTGGAGTGAGAAGTCACAGGCTAGTGTCCCAATTGCAATATTTATTAATAGTGGAATGCATGAATAGAAGAATAAGTGAAAGAGTATAGGACAAGAATCTATCAGTTATGGTTCCATCTCTTTGACTTCAACAACCATGCTAACATTTACAAATTAATTATATAAGATTCTATTTTATCAGATTGCCTTTCGTATCGTAACTGGAAAGGATCATGGTCAACAGCTGACATACTAAATAGTCACATTATAAATTTGTAGCCCCACTTGTCTATGGGGAGTTTGATGGACTAAAAGGGCTGTAAAAAGTTCAAATTTTCACTTCTAACTATATAGTGCCAACATTACTCTTAGTTTTCTGTAATTTTTCATTTCACAAATGCTGCAACAATCCAGAGAAGGAGTAATAAGGGCACAGATTTAAAATTAAACTTAGGGCAGCATTCTGAATGCATTTAGCATTTGTAATATGACAAGTCCTGATAATGAAGCCTAAATCAGGAATTGTGCTGCATGTGTAAACAATGTGTGTGGGTTAAATGTATATGGCAAGAAACTTGTAAGTCCTATGATCTTTATGTTAAGATATTCACATCAAGATATTTCAGACCTTCAATCCATAAACTTCTATCTTTGGAAACGTAATTTAGACTGTGACATCTAAAATTTTTAATGGAATTATATTACTTTAGTTGAAGCTTTGAGATAGACACATAACGAGGAAGAAAGGACAAAAAATATGTTAGAGTCTTTCTGGGAGCTTTGGGCTCCCAGATGAGGTAGTCAATCCTTTTAACTTACATGGAATCCATGGCTGTAAATTTATTTCATATATATTTAATCATACTAATGTTATAAAAATCTAGTATAGTATTCATGATAAACTGTTGCTTATGCTTATTCAGATATATTTGAATGTGTTGTCTTATTGATAAATACCTAGAAAGTTCCAAGTATCCATGATAATAGAGAGGGATAGAGATAATCAAATAGTGTCTGCATTTATTTTAAATTGATTACATGAAATATTTCATATGGCATCTATAGTCTACTGATTACATTTGGATGAGGGTGGTATTTATTAAGTTGATTATAAAATTATATCATGGATAAAGTGTGACAAGGAGAAATGGATGTTAAATAAGTTAAAGAAAGCAAATCTAAAACTATTTGCTGATAAAAGCCTACAAAAATAGTTGAAAATCTTTTAAGTATAATAATTATAACAATAACAGTAATACTTAATTGATATGATCATTTATTGAATGCTAAACACATTGTATAAATTTTTTACAGCAACTCTACAAGATACATTTATGTGTGTGTGTATATATATATATTTATGTTTTATATGTATATTTCCATTTATACATAAGGAAAGCTTAGAAATGTTCCATAAATAGCCTATGTTACGTACACAGTGAATAAATTCTCTCTTTAGAATCCATGTTCAACTATGACACTTTTTTTTCTTACCACACGGTCATTTATTCATTGTATTTAAATGAAATTATATCTTCTTGAAGTATAATGTCTCAGGTACATCATAAAGTGATAAGTGATAAAGTTAACACATATTCTACTTTGAAGAACTATATAAATAAGTCTACATAGAGTTAAAATATAATAAGCAAAGTTAAAGTCATATTATGAACAAAGATTTGTTGTTGGTATCCACATTTTAAGTGAGTTTTATTTAAATATTGAACAACTAGTTGAGTTGAAAATCAGCTGTGGCCAAATACTCCACAGCCCCTCTTTCCTATAGTAGAAGCATAGCCATGTACTCATGGAGAGTAAGTTCAGCACTGGCTCTATCTTATGTATAACAAGAGGGGTACACGAAAGAGAACAATATCAGTATGATTTAATTAGAAGCTACAAGAAGACTGAAGGCCTGTGACAAGAATAAATCAATAATTTTGATCATGAGACCTTCCAGAGGCTTTGTTGCTATTATAATAGGAAACTGGCACAAGCAATTGCTTCCAGAGGTCTAGACAAGCTGTGATACACTCTTTGGGTCCTGGCTCATAGAAGAACTTTTGACATTCTGTTGCTGCACTGCAATCGTTCTGCCCATTAAAATGAGAGAAATAAAATGATTCCTCTACTGTGGCTTTTCTTAGAAACATCCTCTACATTCTGGAGACATGTGGACATTATATAAAAAATGGCTTAAAAATAGGAGCATAGTAAAATACAGACTCACTGAAAGCAGTAGGAGGTTGAAATCTGTATGGCATCTTTCAAGTTTGAATCATTTGGAAGCTTTTTGGATTAAATGAACTATAGAGCTATATATAGCTTTTAAATATATCATCTGTGAATATAAAGTTTTCTGTACAGTTCAATTAAACTCTACCATAATAAATTGGTGAATATTACCAGTTGCCAAATACTAGAAATAAGGAAAAGCATGGGTTGTGACTAGGGTAGATATCTGTAATTATCTTTGAAATTATTGCTGCCCTTTTACTTCAGATTTTCTCCATCTCATAAAATAATTACAAAGTAAATTCTTCTCTTATTTTAGACCCCTTTCTAGGCATATGTCCTTAATTTTCACAGGAATTATCACTGTAATATTATCCTTTTTTCTTAAGTTTATTTATTTATTTTGAGAGAGAGAGAGCACAAGCATGAGTGGGGGAGGGGCAGGGAGAAGAGAGAGAGGATCCCAAGCAGTCTCCAAGCTGTCTTCACAGAACCTGATGTAGGGCTTGAACCCACAAACTGTCAGATCATGACCTGAGTCAAAATCAAGAGTTGAACACTTAACTGACAGAACCACTCAGGCTCCCCATGTAATGTTATTATGCTTTTTGTCCTGTTATTTCAAGTGTTCTGACAATTACTTTGGCCTGAGAAATGTAGCTGTAAAATTTAAGCTTTCTAGCCAGGATGTATCCTCTGGTTCCTTTACTATAGCACAATTTCCTGCCCCCTCAGGACCAGTCACTGAGTTAAGAACAAGTTGCATCATGTAAATTAAACACATATTTTGTTAGTGTTGCTGTGTGAAATCATTGCTGGTTGTGAAATAATCACCAGTTTCCTAAGGTTTTAGGAAATACTTGTAATTTAGTTAGTGTTTCCAAATACACTATTTTCCCAGTAGAGAAATTCTTATTAATGCCCAAGTCTCTATTCGTCAATGATTTTTCCCCAGTGAAACAATCATGGAGTCAAATAAAAAATGAATTTGCAGTTACTAGGAAACTAAGTTAAATTATAATAAATGTTTTGTACATTAAATGTGATACTAAACACATAGTGAGCCTGATGTGGCATTTTGGAAATGGTATCTTACATGTGCCCAGCAACAAGGAGCAAATATGTGCTAATAATCTTTCACAGAACATTTTTGTCCTGCTTAGTCTTTGACCTCTTTACCATACCCATTCATTAGACCTCCTGTTCTCATCATGCTATTCTCAAATACTACTATGAGGAATTATTTAGGAAGTATTCTGTGTGTGTGTGTGTGTGTGTGTGTGAGAGAGAGAGAGAGAGAGAGAGAGAGAATATGAGTATGGGAGGGACAGAGAGGGAGAGAGAGAGGGAGAGAGAGAATCTTAGGCAGATTCCACATGCCCCTTGTAGAGCCTGACACGGAGCTCAATCTCATGACCCTGGGATCATCACCTGAGCTGAAATCAAGAGTCAGATGCTTACCCGACTGAGCCACCCAGGCGCCCCAGTAACTTTTCTTTTTAAATTTTTTTAAATGTTTTTATTTATTTTTGTGACAGAGAGGGATAGAGTATGAGCAGGGGAGGGGTAGAGAGAGAGGGAGACACAAAATCTGAAGTGGGCTCCAGGCTCTGAGCTGTCAGCACAGAGCTCGACATGGGGCTCAAACTCACAAAGTGTGAGATCATGACCTGAGCTGAAGTCGGACACTTAACCGACTGAGCCACCCAGGGACCCCCATTCTGCTCCAATTTCTAAGGAAGGACTTGCTCCTATTATTAACCAAACAAGTCAATTTTTTATATTAAGCAGACCACCTAACCATTTCCCCCTTTCCCCTTTGTTCCCAAAGCAAAAATTTTCTTCAGTTATCACTCTCACTTCCATATTCGGCAGGGTGGGGGGGGGGCATTCTAATAAGTTCCAAGCCAATGAATGAATGATATTTCCAAACAAGTTATTGGTTTATATTTGGTCCCTTGAGCTAAATTGGACCAATCTTACGCTAGGGAAGAATTTTTGTTGCTATTGTTTTTGTTGTTGTTGTTGTCGCATATTTAAGAGAATACTATTTCTCTCTCTTTCCTGAAGGTGACAAAAGAAAATGACAGGGGCACCTGAGTTGCTCAGTTAGTTAAGCATCCAACTCTTGGTTTCAGTTCAGGTCATGATCTCATGGTTCATGAATTCAAGCCCTGAGCCTGGCTCTAGGCTGACAGTGTGAAGCCTGCTTCAGATATTCTCTCTCTCTTCCCCATCTCTCTGCCCTTCTTCTGCTCACACTCTTTCTCTCTCTTTCTCTCTCTTTCTCTCAAAATTAATAAATAAACTTACCAACTAATCTTTGACAAAGCAGGAAAGAATATCAAATGGAATAAAGACAGTCTTTTCATTAAGTGGTGCTGGGAAAACTGGACAGTGACATGCAGAAGAATGAACCTGGACCACTTTCTTACACCATACACAAAAATAAACTCAAAATGGATGAAAGACCTCAATGTAAGACAGGAAGCCATCAAAATCCTTGAGGAGAAAGTAGGCAAAAAACTCTTTGATCTTGGCTGCAGAAACTTCTTACTCAACACATCTCCAGAGACAAGGGAAACATCAAAATAAAAAGCTTCTGCACAGTGAAGGAAACAATCAGCAAAACCAAAAGGCAACCGACAGTATGGGAGAAGATATTTGCAAATGACATATCAGATAAAAGGTTAGTATCCAAAATCTATAAAGAACTTATTAAATTCAACACCCAAAAAACAAATAATCCAGTGAAGAAATGGGCAAAAGACATGAATAGACACTTCTCCAAAGAAGACATCCAGATGGCCAACTGACACATGAAAAAATGCTCAACATCACTCATCATCAGGGAAATACAAATCAAAACCACAATGAGATACCACCTCACACCTGTCAGAATGGCTAACATTAACAACTCAGGCAACAACAGATGTTGGCAAGGATGCAGAGAAAGAGGATCTCTTTTGCATTGTTGGTGGCAATGGAAGCTGGTGCAGCCACTCTGGAAAACAGTATGGAGGTTCCTCAAAAAACTAAAAATAGAACTACCCTACGACTCAGCAATTGCACTACTAGGCATTTATCCATGGGATAAAGGTGTGCTGTTTCAAAGGGACACATGCACCCCCATGTTTATAGCAGCAGTATCAACAATAGCCAAAGTATGGAAAGAGCCCAAATGTCCATCGATGGATGAATGGATAAAGAACATGTGGTATATATATACAAAGGAGTATTACTCAGCAATCAGAAAGAATGAAATCTTGCCATTTACAACTACATGGATGGAACTGGAGGGTATTATGCTAAGTGAAATTAGTCAGTCAGAGAAAGACAAAAATCATATGACTTCACTCATATGAGGACTTTAAGAGACAAAACAGATGAACATAAGTGAAGGGAACCAAAAATAATATGAAAACAGAGACGGGGACAAAACAGAAGAGACTTATAAATATGGAGAACAAACTGAGGGTTGCTGGAATGGTTGTGGGAGGGGGGATGGGCTAAATGGGTAAGGGGCATTAAGGAATCTATTCCTGAAATCATTGTTTCACTACATGCTAACTAACTTGGATATAAATTTTAAAAATAAAAAAATAAAATTAAAAAAAAGAAAAAAATTAATAAATAAACTTAAAAAAATACCTGCCTATGACAACTGGAGTTGTCACTTTCTTTTTTTTTAAAGTTTATTTATTTATTTTGAGAAAGAGAAAGAGAGAGAGAGCAGAGGAGGGGCAAAGAGAGAAGGAGAGAGAGAGAGAGAGAGAGAGAGAGAAGAATCCCAAGTGTGGGTCTCAAATCCACAAACCATGAGATCATGACCTGAGCTGAAATCAGGAGTCAGACACTCAACCAGACTCTCAGCTGACTGAGTCACCCAAGCGCCCCTAGGCAGACTACAACAAGAACAGCAATAGAATGAAGCCAACACAAGCAACCGCAGAATAGGGAGAAAGAAAGACTTGACCCTGATGACAAAGAATTTGGTCTGATGAAAGAATCTTGACCCTCTAATTATAACAAGTGTGGAGTGCATTCTCTTCCCTTTTCTTCCCTTTGTTTCCATCAATCTTTCTTAAATATCTTATTTTGAACATAATCCTCAGAGTCAAAAAAAAGCATCTTTGATAGCATAACACAATTGAAAACCTAATATAATTCTTGCATAGTGAATCGAAATTTCTCATAAAATAATAACATTTTGTATTTGGAATGACCCCCTCTTTTGTAAGCTGAATGAAGTGAGATTGTCAGCAGCACGATGATAAAAATAAGCTGAGATATGAACCTTATTTTCCCAGGCAGAACCCTAAAATTACAGAACATATTAGCTGTTTTAATCTCAGGTAAACTTATAGCTCTGAAATTATCTTTTAATAAAACTTCAAAAAAATCAAACCAATCAATAGTTTTTCTGTCCCTCCTGGCAAAAGATAACTAGTCGATGCCTTTGAAAACTATTGGGTGATGTGTTCATTTCAAACTCCCTTTGCCTTCTATTTACAAGGATCTTCAGCACTAGCAAAAGTGAGGACACTCAGCATGTCTTCCCAGTTTAAGCTGGGTCCACTTGATCCCCTGGCCTGTAACATTGGCAACCTTTGTTGAAATATTGTTTCAAGTCCCTGGATAGATTATAACATATAATATATGTTATATATATTAGATAACATATAGATAGATAACATATAATATATGTAATGACAACATAAGACTTTATGTTATATATGTATGTATATTATGTCTGTATTTATAGCGACACGAGTTTAGATGCTTTGCTAAAGTGGTACATTTTATAACTCTGCTTCATAGCTTATTTTTAAACTGTTTTAATTTGGTGATTTTCTGACCTTTGGACTCAAAAAGCATTGTAACTGATACTATGTTGAACAAATGTTAGCTTAACACAGAATACTTTCTTACCCCCTTGTGCATGTTAATCACTGCCCCATCACTTTATCTGGCTTTTCCTTCCTCCAGATCTCATGTTTCTTCCTTGTTTCCTGCTTGGATAGTCTGCATGTATTGCACTCACAAATTTCTCTCAGTCTTGTATTATCACTCTCCCTAATGTCTGTTGCACTTCCTGCTGTGATCTTCACTATACACGTGTATCCAAACTCTGGCTTCTCAGGGCTTCTTTTGGTTTTACTGATGCTTAAGCTTGATGTAGCTATCCCCAATCTAGCTGTCACTACTCGTAACCAAAGATAGCCCTCATACATCTCCCGTTCACAAATATCACAAAATATTTCACTCTTTTTGACGTTAAATAATAATTTTTAAAAAGTATATAATTTCTAGATGATGTAATGGTTAGCTCACAGAGTTGCTGTTCTTTTATCGCCTGATCTATACTAACAATATTATGTTTATGATCCTAAATTGGAGTGTAGGCCAAATGGGAGTACAGATAGTTGGCTACTTATATATTTTTTAAATTACATTAGGGATAGAAAAAAAAAGATGTGTAATAATCAGTGCTAGCAATGGATACTTAATTTTGACTAATTTGTTTTTCCCTATAAAACAACAGTTTTGTATTTAAAGTATTGATTTTAGAAATGCTATCTTGTCACAGACTCTAAGTCTAAAATTCTTTCTTGGCCAACAAGAAAGTGGGATGCAGGATTAAAATGGGAGAGGTGGCTAATGTCCAAGAAAAGACAAGAGCCCCTAATAAGGGTCCTTTGCCTGTATTTATTAAGATCAGAAGGCTTACAAACGTGATGGGCATGCACAAAGAGACAATGTATCTGTGAACATTAACTCATGGGCATGAGGGAAAAGGGGGTTTTGAAGATATATGTTGTTTGGGGTTTGGGTCAATAGAAAGCAAAATCCTGGAGCTGGGCAGATGGTTGTTAACAGCAGACAGGAAGCGCCAAATCTGTTTATCTTAGCTAGCCTAAAGGATAAGACAGAAAGGGCAAATAACCTCAGGGTTAACAAGACACCTTTTCTTTTGCTAATTAGCTCACTCTGGGCAGCTTCACCTGCATCATGGGGGTCTATAGCCCTGTATACCTGTTCACTTAATTTGGTCCTTCCTCCCTGTGAAAGCAGCTTTCTGCTCTAGTACTAAATTGGGGTGCAATTTTGCCCTGAATTCCTAATCTTGCTTACCTCATATACTTTTGTATTGGGGGCCTTGGCCCCTCTACTCTTATCTTGTTTGCCCAAACTTGGGTGGGACCACCCTATGGCTTCGTAATTCTTTATGGCTTGTTAACCCATTGGTGGAAGCCCAGGGAATTTCTAATTCTATTTCCCACACTATCTATAGTAGCTAATCTTGATATTCTTAATGTTTTAATTTTTAAATATTCTTGGTCCCTTGTACTATTCAAATCTCCTTTTCTTTCTAAATAATGCACTTTATCTGTTCATAAGATCAATAGAATGCCTTAAATTTTTTCCTACTATAAATTCTTAATTTATCCTTCATTATGGACTATTTCCTCATTACTTTATTATAATTAATAATTAAATTCATATATGACCTCCTTTTGAGTCTCACATTAAAAATACACTACAGTTAAAAACATAATAAAATAAACATTAAAATAGAATAAAATATTAAAAAGCTTAGCAAACTGGCATCAATAAACCAATGTGACAGAACTTGTCTCATCCAGGCTGCTGAGAAGAAAGGCAACCTGTAATCACATTTGATGGTTCCTTTTTTTCAAAGGCAGTTGCTTCTGTTTAAATGGTTTCTGTTTTTGTAAGCTTTTGTTTTCTTGACTATTACTGGTCATTGTGTCATTTTGAGGAATGAATGGAAACAAATTCTGGACTTTAGAATATCTAAATGGGGAGCTGGTTCCTCAAACAAAATAACGTTACTAAATGTACTTAACAATGTTTTAATAGCTAAATTGGGTGACTCTATGTCTGGCTTTATTTGACTAGATCTAATTTAACTGATGACTTCAGCATAATTAACCAGATAATGCACTTCAGTGAATGTCATCATTTCATATCTTGATAATAAAGCTAAAGAGATTGGTTTTGGTACCATTGGTCTTGTTTGTCATTCACATGATCACCTAATTTTGTTTTGTTTTAGATTTAAAGAAATACTAGAATAAATGCTCTAGTTTGAGTTGGTAAATGAGATAATGTTTGATACTTGTTCATCTTTACCAAAAAGAAAAAGTCAAAATAAAAAAAAAATTCAGAAAATTGACTGTCATGTAAAGATCACTAGAGAAAAAAATAGCATATTTGGGTTGTCTCTAAAAATTATGAACACAAAATTTTTTTCAGTGGAAAACTACAATTACATTATTACAGAACCATTAGGATAGACTTATTTATAAATCTGTCCAATGGCATTTATTTGCATATTTTGAGATGAAAATTAAAATAGAAAAAAAATCTGCCAACCAAGCTAATTCAAACTTTAAATCACTTCTTATACATACATAGCCCTAATTAGATCACTTGCCTACTCCTTCAGTCACTGCATAGGTCTGATCTCATATTTTTATCCCTAAATCTCCATTTTTAGTATCAATATTTTCCATGCCCTCTTTTATAGTCTGGAAACTGAAAAAAACTGAATTATACACCCATTTAATTACTGAATAAATTAATGTAACAAATAATTTACTTATACATACATATATACATACATATACATATACACACATATACATACACATACACATATACATACATATATACACACATAGAGTATATAAATTCTTCTGTCTCTTTGATGTTAATAGATTTATTAAAGGAAGAGTGAACTACAGAGGAAAGCTGCAAATAACTGATAGGGTGAAATCTGGCATAGAGAACAGGAAACCTGGCTTTGGAAAACATCTCTCAAAATAAAGTGACTGAGGAGGATTAAAAAATTAGTGGAAAAACATTTCAATGTTCAGTAAAGATACATTTTGGCTTTTCTTTTTTCTTTTTTTTTTTTTTTAGAAAATTACTCTACTTGATCTGTAAATATCTAGCCAGGAAACTTTAAAGCTAAATGCAAATAGCCAAAAGAATTGGGGTTAAAACTGTAGGCAGTTTTTTAAGTACTCATGAAATAGTTCTACCAATGCCGGTACCGTATTCTTCATACCAAAGTATCAAACACAGACTTTTGACTTCATGTCATTGTTATCATGGATTTTACCTTGACTTATCACCTGTTGATAGAAATGAACACTAGGTGACTACTTCACTTTTCTTCTAATGTCACGTATTCCTGCTTACTCAACAATATAGTATCAGCAGTTCCTATCCTCACTTTCATCTGAAACATCAAATATTTCTTTTCTACTGTAACTTCTTCACTCTGTGATGAATTTTGGCCTATGCTGGTCTTGGTCATTTGTCCACCTATATTCCCTATCTACCTTCCCTTGTTTGGAAATTTCCAATTTCATGACTTCAAATATTAACCAGAGGATGATATCTCACAATTTGTCTCTAGCTTAGTCCTCTCACCTGAACTGCATACTTAAATATCTAACAACTTAGTTCTAGTCATCACAAACATATCTTGTCCAAAACTAAACTTCTGATCCACTCCTCCAAATTTTGCTCTCTTCCCAGTTTCAGTGAATGGAAATACTACTTGTTCTGTTTCAGGCAAAATTTGGCTTAACGTTGGCTTCACTCTTTCTTTCAAACTGTACATCCAATACATTACTAAATTAAAAAACATTTTTTTAATCTTCAAAACATATCTAGAATCAGGTCTTTTTTTTTTTTTTTTTTCCTTTTGATCTATGTCACACCCAATCTAATCTGAACTTTGATTGATTTTAGCCCAGATAATCACAATGGCCTTCACTGGTCTAACAAAGTCTACCCTTGCCCTGCTTCCCTCTATTTGTTTTCAAATATATGAGAGCGGCCATATTAAAATATGTGTCAAAACAGATGGTTTATCAGATCATACTTCCATGGCTTTACATACGATTCAGATGAGAAACTAAATTCCATATAATGCTTTACAAATAAGGTCACTGTATAATCTATCATCCAAACAGACGCATTTCTGAAAATGAATAGGAGCTTTAGTCATAATTACACTAACCAATAGATGTGAACTAAAGTTCTGTTGGACAAACCTGAGCATATGGCCATCCTACTCCAAAGGTATCATATAATCTAGTCCCCTGTTACCTTTTAACTTCATCTCCTTCTATTAATTCTGTAATCACTCTGCTATGGCCTTACTGGTCTCCTTGCATTTTCTCCAAAATGCAAAGGACACTCGCACATTTTCTAAAATGTGCCTAAAACACACATCTCCAAGATACTACGAGTCATTCCTTTATCTATTTCAGATATTTTCTTAAATGTCACCCTTTATAACAACCCTCTCAGACTGAGCTGTTTAGCATGCCAATGTAATAATACATCCTGTCCCTCTTGCTGCTTCATGCTTCCTCCATAGCATTTGTCACCATCTGATAAACTATATTTTATTTATTCATTGTGTTCCTCTAATCAGAATATAAGCTCCATGTGGAGGGGTATTTTTGCATTGATACCTTTTTTTAAAAAATCTAATCCATTTGGTATTGCGTTTTATAAAGTGGTGGTTATTAAACTTTAAACTTTGCATAAGCTTGTCTGGATTTTGTTTTATATCTCCAAAATCACACATCTGAAATTCTTATGTTCAAATTTATGAGGTTTTGCAAATATACCCGATGCTTGCTTAACTGACTATGACTGACTTTAGTACCAACTCATGGACATATTTAAAAAGATGTTACATTAAAAAATTTGTCAGAATATTTCATTGTTACAAGTGAGAAGATTGAGGGATGGGAATATGTCAACACAGGTATTTAGTCCAACATGCCACCAGGAAATGAAATTTCCTAGGTAGGATTTTAAAAGTGATCAAATCTAGGGGTACCAGGTGGCTGAGGCAGTTGAGCATCCAACTTTGGCTCAGGTCATGATCTGTCAGTTCAGAGGTTTGCACCCTGCATGGGGCTCGCTGATGTCAATGTGGAGCCCTCTTCAGATCCTCTGTCTTCCTCTCTCTGCTCTTCCCCTCCTCATGCTTGCTCACTCTCTCAAAAATAAATTAAAAAAAAAAAAGAAGAAAGTGACCAAACCTAATAAATGATTGCCTTGTGTTTCAATTTGATCTTATATCTCAAATGCCTTCAGATGTATAAAGTTTGAGGATTTATTAAAAATAATACCAATAGTCATGGTACCTCTTCATGTATATTTGAGGGAGTTAGGACACCAGGTACTTTTAAAAAATTCCTTCAGATTATTTATTAAAATCCTCATCATGCCTCACATTTGTCCAGGTTCTCTAGTCTAAAAACCACTTAAGGGACTAACATCAATTATTGCTGATGCCTTCTAAGAAAACTGTACTTTTTTTCCTGTGGTTCCCTAAAGCTGAAAAACTCATGTCAGTAAATAAACTTTTTTATACCAGAAGTATGTCATAATTGTTCACTTAAGTGGGTGGCAGTGTACAAAGTCTCTTAAATTGAGTTCCTCTGCTTTTATCTACCTCTTCTCTCTCCCTGAAGGACTGCAAGAATGCTTAGTTCAGATAAAAGAACAGAAGCCATGCCATTTACTTAATTTTGTTTACCTGGCCATTCTTTTAGGTTAAAAAAGAATTCCTTGGGTAGCCTGGGTAGCTCAGTCTGTTAAGTGTCTGACTAAGGTCATGATTTCATGGTGCATGAGTTCAAGCCCCACATTGAGCTCTCTGCTGTCAGCGCAGAGCCTGCTTCAACTCCTTGGTCCACCTCTCTTTCTGTCCTACTCTCTCTCTCCCTCCTCTAAAATAATAAACATTGGGGTGCCTGGGTGGCTCAGTCGGTTAAGGGTCCGACTTCAGCTCAGGTCACCATCTCGCGTTTAGTGAGTTCCAGCCCTGCATCGGGCTCTGCGCTGATGGCTCAGAGCCTGGAGCTTGCTTCCAATTCTGTGTCTCCCTCTCTCTCTGCCCCTCCCCTGTTCATGCTCTGTCTCTCTCTGTCCCAAAAATAAATAAACGTTAAAAAAATTAAAATAATAAACATAAAAAAAAGAATTTCTTGTGTAGAAACTTAGGAAAACAAGAAGAAAAATAATTGTCACCCAAATTTCAGTACTGAATTTTGAAACTGTCACATTTAGTGATGTTAAATAAAGATAATGTTAAATAAAGATACTCTGTGACATTTAGTGATGTTAAATTGGCCTCATCATTTCTTATTTTTCAGAAGATATTTTGTAGAGAAATAATTACTGTATCATGAAAAAAACATTTTCTATATATTCATGATTAATTTTGATGGTGTTTATATACATATTTTCTTAAAATGATATTCATTTTATAATGGATTAACCTACCAAGAATTATTCTTTTCTATAACGTTTTAAAAGATGTGTTATGACATCCCATTGTTAATGTGTTAAATTCTTTAAAAATCAGCTGTCTCTAGTCTTAAAGTTTAACAAAGATGACGAATATTCTTGGGAAAACTTCTCAAATACTCAACTCTCAGAGGAACACAGTTTGTTGTTTTCTAATGAAATATGCAGTTAATGACATTCCCCACAGGCATCGCTGTTCCTTATTGTATGACTTAATCAAAAGAAATATACATTAATCTTCTGATATTCACATTTTGCCTAAATACTCATACATACACTCATGATGATTTATAATACATTCCCTGTACTTTTTTTCATCTCAGATGTTCTAAGCATTTTGTGAACATCAAATATTTCTCAATGCAGTATTATGTGATACAAGGAGCAAGAACTCTGGATCCAAAATGACTGAGCTTGTATTATTGCCTCTCAATTCATAAGCTATGTAATTTTTGAAAATTAAACTTATGTTTCTCAACCTGGGTTTGGACTTCTGAAAATGGGAATTATGCCTATGATCTTAAATATTTGAACCCAGTAGAGCTTGTGTAAGAAAAGGGATTTCATTAGTGGGATGAAATCTTCTAAGACATCTCATAAATAAGAATGGGAGTATTGCTGAGATTCCAAATGCATTGAAATCAAGTCCTAAAGCACTGTGAAGAGGTCGACAAGAGGCCAATAAACTTTATATTACATATGGTTCACTCTGTATTTTTCTTCAACTCTAGAGTGTCTATTGACTTACAAGTTCACATGGGTGGAAGAATTCTTGTTTAAAAAGAGGTTAGTTGTCAATTGTATATATTCACAGATATATTTGAACTTAGGCTAAATGTTCCTTTCTTCAGTGTCAACCTCACGGTTCATAGACAATTATTGACCAATTTTTGTTCAAATGATTGACCAGTCTCATGGGGCCAGAATATATGCATGAAATTGTAAAAACATAGTTGGTTTCTGCTGGAATCAAATGGATAAAGTAGAATTAGGCGAGAAGAAAGATTTAAATAGTAAAGGATGCCTGCTTTTTAAAAATTTTTAAATGTTTTTATTTATCTTTGAGAGACAGAGTATGAGCAGGGGAGAGGCAGAGAAAGAGAGACAGAGAGAAAGACACAGAATCTGAAGAGGCTCCAGGCTCTGAGCTGTCAGCACAGAGCCCGATGCGGGGCTTGAACTCACAAGCCGTGAGATCATGACCTGAGCTGAAGTTGGATGCTTGACTGAGCCACCCAGGCATCCCAAGATGCCTGCTTTTTAAATAGTTTCTCAGTATAGTCAGGGAGATACTAATAGAAATGAAAATATCAAATAGAAGGTCTGGCTATTAATTGATACTTACATTTGCTTGTATAAGCATTGCCATTCCAGTGAAGTGGCTTTCTTGTGCCACCCTACTAAAATGGTATAATAGTTCCTTTAGCAGTTTTACTAGCAAACCAAATACTGGCACAAGTGATTTAAGAATGTTCAGAAATTAAAAAGAAGAAGAAGAAGAAGAAGAAGAAAAAGAAAGAAAGAAAGAAAGGGGAAGGAAAGGAAAGAAAAAGAAAAGAAAGGAAAGGAAAGAGAAGGAAAGAAAAAAGAGGGACTTGGGTGGTTCAGTCAGTTAAGCATCCCACTCTTGATTTTGACTCAGGTCATGACCCCAGGATTGTGGGATCTAGCTCTGTGTCAGTGTCCATGCTGAACATGGGGCCTGCTTAAGATTCTCTCTCTCTACTGCTCTCTCTTTCTCTTTTTATAAAAAAAAAGAAAAAAGAATGCTCAGAAATTAGACATCACTGAATGGAGTAAGAACAGAAGAACAGAAATAAGAGACTGTAGTAGATATGACGTGGTGGCTGAAAAGACCATGCTTGTGAGCACATTTGAAAAAACTCATTTAAATGTATAAAACACTTAAGTATTTAGAGGTCTGTTTGAATGGAGGCTGGAAGACCTATAATATTAAGGAGATACAGAGAAAGAAATATCACTTCATAAGTGGCATTGTAATTGTATCCAGATTGGTGAATGTAGTTTGACTTCCAGGTTAGTTTGGCTAAGAAACACATATCAACATGATAACTATTGCTATGATGTAGAGATTACTTACATTATCACCTTTTGACTCTCAGTTTTGCGAGCACTCAGCTAAACTACATTTCACAAATCCTCTTGATTCAAACTAGAAATAATGTGGATATGTTCTGGACAAAGATGGAAATGATACAAGAAACATCCAATTCTGTTCACATAATGTGTCATATACTATTATCTTTTTGGTATGCCTAAATCTTTGAGGACCTATAAGTTAGCACTGACACAAAAGTGTAAGAAATCTCTCCCTAGTTTCCTGATGATAGCACTTATCCAAAGAAGCTGGTGAACAAATACTGGTTACATCTTAACCAGTGTAAAAAATAACCCTTTATGGTTTTAAGGCACTGAAATTTGGTGCTTGTTTACACACTAATGGTCATCCTCGTTATTATAGAAGAATTTTAATATAAAGTAGGTTAAAACTACTTTATAAAAATAAAGAATCAAAACAGATCTAAAATCTGACCAAAAGGAGTTCTCAGATGAGGACAGCAAAAAATAGAAAAGTAATCATCAAAATTAATAATAATAATAATAGCCCAAGATGAGCCAAATGCATATATGAAAAAAGACACTTGTCAAGTCATATTACCATAATGTTTCATGACACTGAATATTAAGAACTTAAAAGTAGCTAGAGAGAGTAAAAATTTCTCTTGAAGAACTAGTCTGAAAAGAAAATAAATTACTTGGTACACACGCTTTCTCAAGTTTTTACCAAAGTGAAAAAGAAAGACATCTTCACAGATGAAGACAGAAGATCGAACAGTCAAAGCCTATTGCTTAGAGTACCTGATTCTAGGATGTGGTCAATACCAGACCTGAGAGAACTTGCCCATTTTAGGTAGGACAATGGGTGGCTAAAGTAGGAAGGCCATTAAAAAAATGGACCTCATATTATCTGACATATGTAAGCACTTTGAAAAAAAAAATTAATGGACATTGGAACATTTGGGAAAATTATTAAATTGTAAAAATAAATTTAGGAATATTAAAAAATGAGAGTTATTAATTCTTGGAAGTACAAAAAGACATTTTCATAATATATGCTTTAACTAAGAAGAAAATATTATTGCATAATCATAATAATATAGATATTGGGGCTTCTGGGTGGCTCAGTTGGTTAAGCACCTGATTGCAGTGCCAGTCAAGATGTCCTGGCTCATGGGTTCAAGCCCTGTGTCTGGCTGTGTACTAGAGACTGGGTAGCTAGGTGATGCCATTTTCACTCCTCCCGTGCATTTGCATACACACCTGCAAGCACCACAACAATCCACCCCAGTAAGCTAAGCAGTGCATTCTAGTGGAGAATGGAGCCATTACACTCATCCCTGCCCAACTGGGCCAACCTCTCTCTTCAGGGACACCACAAATCTCTCTGCCTGCTTAGTTTACAGACTATAGAGTGATTCATAGTTTGACTTCAAGGGGAAACAATGTAATTTCAATCATATTTCAGTCTGTTTGTTGATCCATCTATTGAATTTTTATTTTCTTTCTATTTTCTTTTCTTTTACTTGAATTCAGAAAGAGAAAAAAAATATTTTTCTTTATATTTTTCTACTATATTTTTATTTTTTTGTAAATGTTTCAAAGTCTATTTTACTTCCATCATTTCATTTTATTCTATTTCATTGTATTCATTTTCTCAAATTTTCAAACATGTTTCTTTTCCTTTTTAATTGTAATATATTAAGCTCCTTTCAATAACCAGACCAAAACACACGTAGGATCTAGCATCATTTTTGATTTGTGTGTGTGTGTGTTGTTTTTAATTTTTTAATTTTAATTTTTTCCTTATTAATTTCTTTTCTTCATTCAAAATTATGAAACAAAGGAATTCATCCCAAAAGAAAGATCATGAAGAAATGATAGTCAGGGACTTAATCAACACAAATACAAGCAAGATGTCTGAACAAGAAATTATAATCACAATAATAAGAATACTAGCTGGGGTCGAAAATAGATTAGAATCCCTCTCTGCAGAGATAAAAGAAGTAAAAGCTAGTCAGGACGATATATAAAAAAAGCTACAACTGAGCTGCAATCTTGAACGGCTGCCACGGCAGCAAAGATGGATGAGGCAGAACAGTAAATCAGCAATATAGAGGAAAAATTTATGGAGAATAATAAAGCAGAAAAAAAGAGGGAGACTAAGGGAAAGGAGTACGATTTAAGAATTACAGAATCAGTGACTCATCGAAAAGGAACAACAGAATCATAGGAGTCCCAGAAGATGAAGGAGAGAAAAAGGGGTAGAAGGGTTATGTGAGTAAATCAGAGCAGAAAACTTTTCTAATCTGAGGAAAGACACAGATATCAAAATCCAGAAAGCACAGAGAACTCCCATAAGATTCAACAAAAATCAACCAACAAGGCATAGCATAGGAAAATTCACAAAGGACTCAGGCAAAGAAAGAATCATGAAAATAGCAAGGGGAAAAAAAATTCCTTAACCTATAAGGGAAGACAGATCAGGTTTTCAGCAGACCTATCCACAGAAACTTGGCAGGCCAAAAAGGAGTGCAGGATATATTCTATGTGCTGAATCGGAAAACTATGCAGGCAAGAATTTTTTATCCAGCAAAGCTGTCGTTCAAAATATAAGGAGAAATTAAAACTTTCCCAGACAAACAAAAATTAAAGGAGTTCATGATCACTAAACCAGCCCTGAGAGAAATTTTAAGGGTCACTCTCTGAGGAGAGAAAAGATGAAAAAAAAAAAAAAGACCAAAAGCAACAAAGACTAGAAAGGACCAGAGAACACCATCAGAAACTCCAACTCTATAAGCAACATAATGGCAATAAACTGATATCTTCTAGTAATCACTCTAAACGTCAATGGACCAAATGCTCCAATCAAAAGACATAGGGTAACAGAATGGATAAGAAAATAAGATCCATCTATATTCTGTTTACAATAGACCCATGTTAGACCTAAAGACACCTTCAGATTGAAACAAAGGAGATGGAGAACCATCTATCATGCTAATGGTCACCAAAAGAAAGCCAGAGTAGCCATACTTATATCAGACAATCTAGACTTTAAAATGAAAACTGTAACAAGAGATGAGGAAGGGCATTATATCATAATTAAGTGGTCTATCCACCAAGAAGATCTAACAATTGTAAACATTTATGTTCCAAATGTGGAGGTTCACAAATATATAAATCAATTAATCACAAACCTAAACTCGTTGATAAAAATACCATAATAGTAGGGACTTCAACACCCCACTTATAACAATGGACAGATCATCTAAACAGAAAATAAACAAGGAAACAATGTCTTTGAATCACACACTAGACTAGATGCAGTTAACAGATGTATCCAGAATATTTCATCCTAAAGCAGAGGAATATATATTCTTCTCCAGTGCACATGGAACATTCTGCAGAATAGATCACATACTGGGACACAAATCGGCCCTTAACTCATACAAAAAGATTGAGATCATACTGTGCATATTTTCAGACCATAACACTATGAAACTCGAAATCAGCCACCATATAAAAATTGGAAATAGAACAAATACTTGGAGACTAAAGAATGAATGGACTAACCAGGAAGTTAAAGAGAAAATTAAAAAGTACATGGAAGCCGATGAAAATGATAACACCACAGCCCAAAACCTCTGGGACACACTAAAGGGAGTCACAAGAGGAAGTATATAGAAATCCAGGCCTTACTAAGGAAGGAAGAAAAGTCTCAGATACACAACCTAACCTTACACCTTAAAGAGCTAGAAAAGAACAGCATATAAAACCCCAAAACAGCAGAAGACAGGAAATAATAAAGATTAGAGCAGAAATCAATGCTATCGAAACCAAAAAAAAAAAAAAAAAAAAAAAAACAAAAACCAAAAAAAACCAAAAAAAACAAAACAAAAACACACACACACACAAAAACAAAACAGAACAGATCAATGAAACCAGAAGCTGGTTCTGTGAAAGAATTAACAAAGTTGATAAAATTCTAGTCAGTTTGGTTAAAAAAAAAAAAAAAAAAAAGCAAAAGGACCCAAATAAATAAAATCAAGAATGAAAGAGATCACAAAAAACACAACAGAAATACAAACAATAATAAGAGAATATAGTGAACAATTATACACCAATAAAATGGGCATTCTCAAAGAAATGGACAAATTCCTGGAAACATATGAACTAGCAAAACTAAAACAGGAAAAAATAGAAAATTTGAACAGACCCATAACCAGTAAAGAAATTGAATTAGTAATCAAAAATCTCCCCCCAAAACAAGATTCAAGGACCAGATGGCTTTCTAGGGGAATTCTATCAAACATTTAAAGAAGAGTTAACACCTAATCTCCTGAAGCTATTTCAAAAAATAGAAGTGGAAAGAAACTTCCAAACTCTTTCTATGAAGCCAGCATTACTTTGTATCCAAAAGCAGAGAAAGGCCCCACTAAAAAGGAGAACTATAGACTAATTTCCCTGATGAACATGGATGCAAAAATCTTCAACCAGATATTAGCCAACCAGATCCAACAATACATTAAAAAATTATTCACCACGACTAAGTGGGATTTATACCTGAATTGCAGGGCTGGTTCAATATCCACAAAACAATCAATGTGATTCATCGCATCAATAAAAGAAAGGACAAGAACCACATGATCCTCTCAATAGATGCAGAGAAAGCATTTGACAAAATAAAGCATCCTTTCTTGATAAAAACCATGAAGAAAGTAGGGATAGAAGGAAAATACCTCAAGATCATAAAAGCCATGTATGAAAGACCCAACGCTAATATCATCCTTGATGGGGAAGAACTGAGAGCTTTCCCCCTAAGGTCAGGAACAAGAGAGGGGTGTCCACTCTCACCACTGTTATTCAACACAGTATTGGAAGTCTGAGCCTCAGTAATCAGACAAAACAAAGAAATAAAAGGCATCCAAATCAGACCACCAAGAGGTGGTCAAACTTTCA
Organism: Panthera leo; assembly: GCF_018350215.1. Lineage (NCBI taxonomy): Eukaryota > Metazoa > Chordata > Mammalia > Carnivora > Felidae > Panthera > Panthera leo. The sequence goes on along the minus strand of NC_056688.1, from coordinate 36,092,737 downwards.
CTCTTCTCAGATGACATTATACTCTGTATGGAAAACCCAAAAGATTCCACCAAAAAACTGTTAGAACTGATCCATTAATTAGCAAAGTGTCAGGATATAAAATCAATGCACAGAAATAATTTGCATTCCTATACACCAAGAATGAAGCAACAGAAAGAGAAATCAAAGCATCTATCCCATTTACTGTTGCACCAAAACCCATAAAATACCTAGGAATAAATGTAACCAAAGAGGTGAAAAATCTATGCACTGAAATCTATAGAAAGCTTATGAAAGAAATTGAAGACGACACAAAAATATGGAAAAATATTCCATGCTTCTGGATAGGAAGAAAAAAATATTGTTAAAATGTCAATACTACCCAAAGCAATCTATATATTCAATGCAATACCTATCAAAATAACATTAGCATTCTTCACCGAGCTAGAATAAACAATCCTATAATTTGTATGGAACCAGAAAAAAAAAAAAAAACAAATAGCCAAAGCAATTTTCAAAATGAAAACCTAATCAGGAGGCAACACAATCCCAGACCTTAAGCTGTATAACAAAGTTGTAATCAACACAGTATGGTACTGGCACAAGGACACTTGGATCAATGGAACAGAATAGAGAACCCAGAAATGAACCGACAAATGGATGTCCAACTAATCTTCGACAAAGCAGAAAAGAATATACAATGGAATAAAGACAGTCTCTTCAGCAAGTGGTGCTGGGAAAACTGGACAGTGACATGCAGAAAAATGAACGTGGACCACTTTCTTACACCATGCACAAAAATAAACTCAAAATGGATGAAAGAACTAAATGTAAGACAGGAAGCTATCAAAATCCTCTAGGAGAAAACAGGCAAAAACCTCTTTGACCTTGGCCACAGAAACTTCTTACTCAATATGTCTCCAGATGCAAGAGAAACAAAGGCAAAAATGAACTATTGGGAATTCATGAAAATAAAAAGCTTCTGCACAGTGAAGGAAACAATCAGCAAAACCAAAAGGCAACCAATGGAATGGGAGAAGATATTTGCAAGCGACATATCACATAAAGGGTTAGTATCCAAAATGTATAAAGAACTTATTAAACTCAATACCCAAAAAACAAATAACCCAGTGAAGAAATGGGCAAAAGACATGAATAGACACTTCTGCAAAGAAGACAGCCAGATGGCCAACCAACCCATGAAAAAATGCTTAACATCACTCATCATCAGGGAAATGCAAATCAAAACCACAATGAGATACCACCTCATACCTGTCATAATGGCTATCATTATTAGCCACCTGGGCAACAACAGAACTTGACAAGGATGCAGAGAAAGAGGATCTCTTTTGCACTGCTGGTGGAAATGCAAACTGATGCAGCCAGTTTGTAAAACAGTATGGAGTTTCCTCCAAAAATTAAAAATAGAACTACCCTATGACCCACCAATGTCACTACTAGGTATTTATCCAAAGGATACAGGTATGTCGTTTTGAAGCATGCACCCCAATCTTTATAGCAGCACTATCAACAATAGCCAAAGTATGGAAAGAGCTCAAATGTCCATTGATAGATAAATGGATAAAGAAGATGTGGTATATATATACAATGAAGTATGACTCGGCAATCAGAAAAAGTGATATCTTGCCATTCGCAACTATGTGAATGGAACTAGAGGGTATTATGCTAAGCGAAATTAGTCAGTCAGAGAACAACAAATATCATATGACTTCAGTCATATGAGGACTCCATGATACAAAACAGATGAACATAAGGGAAGGGAAGCAAAATTAATATAAAAACAGGGAAGGGGACAAAAACATAAGAAACTCTTAAATATGGAGAACAAACAGAGGATTACTGGAGGGGATATGGGAGGGAGGAATGGGCTGAATGGGTAAGGGGCATTAAGGAATCTACTCCTGAAATAATTGTTGCACTATATGCTAACTAACTTGGGTGTAAATTAAAAAAATAATAATAAATTAAATTAAAATAGTAAATAAATAAATAAATAAAGTAAGTAAGTAAGTAAGCCAAAATCCTCAATTACCATACATAATAAGAACTCAGTGACTAATGTCTAAAATCTAAATAGAAAATAAAATAGGTAGTAAATAACAGGAAAAAAAGGAAATGCGTGAAAATATATCTAGAAAATTAAAAATGGTTTTGTCTAGGGAATAAACTTACAAGTAAGCAAGAATGAGACAAAAGACTGTTACTTTTCATATTAGCACTACTTTATTTTATGCTCATCAATACTTTCAATAAATTTTTTGAATGAATAAACTATATCTAGATATATATGATGCAGATAGATATAGGCTGGATTTATATTTATTGTTTAATTTCAGTTATAATACAAATATGCTCTCAATATATGCATACAACCAAATTTAATGTATCTGTCTAGTGATTTGAATGATAGATCTGTAGGGTGTATATATTTTATAAAAGAGAAGGCAAACATTTTCTTCATTTTTTTTGTGAAGATCATATCCAGACCATTGAGCCATAACTATGCCTCAGACAGTTTTTCATTTAGGAAGTCATTAATTTTCTGAAATTTTCCAGACAACTGGTTATTAAACAAACACCTTCAACCAATTCAAGCATAATAGGCTACAATTGGCTTTTTTCCTGTGGTAAGTGACAAACTTCATCAGAAGTACAATAAATGACAACCTGAAACATCTAGATCAGTCTAAAGTTTTAAAATCTAGCTAGGTAGGGTTAAATCAATGAACTCACCAGTTGAACCAAATAAATTATGTATTTTAATCACCAAACATTTATTTTGAATTTTGTCTCTCCCCCACTCACACTCTGTCTCTGTCTCAAAAATAAACATAATAAAAAATTTAAAAAATAAGGTTGTTGAAGAAATAAAGATGAAGTCACACCTGACCAGAGTCGGTGCTTAACACAATATGACTACCGTTCTTATAAGCAGAGAGGAAGGAGAAACAGACACATAAGGGGAGAATATAATGATGAAGGCATAGATTGAAATTATGCAGCTACAAACCAAGGAACATCCAAGATTGCATGCAAACCATCAGAAATTATGAAGATGCAAGGAAGAATTCTCCCATACATGTTTTAGAGAGAACATGAATTTGCAGACTTCTTAATTTTGGACCTTTAGCCTCCAGAACTGTGAGACAATAAATTTCTGCTGTTTTGCAACATCTTGTTATTGTGGTGGGTTGTTATGGTTGCCCTTGGAGAGTAATACACCACACAGACACAGACACACACACGCACACAATCACACTCCCTAGCCAACCTTCTCCTGGTTGGAGATATAAAGCCAATCTTTTGTATTTCAATCTTGGAGCTGACCTGCCTCTGGCCCCCTAAGACACTGCTCATGAAAAAGTTTAGTTTGTTTCAAAACCTCCATAACTTTTTTTGCTTTTGTTTTTGTCTTTTTTCCTGGCTTATTTATTCCTAGAGCATCAAGTCTCTTTTTATGTTTTCTGATTTTCTAAAAAGATTCCAATATTTTCTTTTTATTAAAATCTTCATTTAATGTTGTCATGTTAATTTTTTTAAGTTTATTTATTAGAGATGAGAGAGAGAGAACACAAGTAGGGGAGGGGCAGAGAGAGAGAGAGAGAGAGAGAGAGAGAGAGAGAGAGAATCCCAAGCAGGCTCCATACTGACAGCACAGAGCCCAATGCAGGGCTTGAACTCATGATCCATGAGAGAATGACCTAAGCCCAAACCAAGAGTTGGATGTTTAACCGACTGAGCCACTCAGGTGTCCCTAATCTGTTCATACTTAATTACCTCTCACTTTTGGATATGTTTTCTCATTTCCCAAAAGTCTATTCTTAATTTATTTAAATATTCATTGAATCAACACTCTAAAAAACACCCTTTATTATTTTGGCTTCCTCTACTCTAACAACTACAGCAACAATATATATATATATATATATATATATATATATATATATATATACACACACACACACACATACATGCATATATACATATATATTTGTTAAGGATATGGGAAGTTCTAGCATGTTTATTCTAAAAAGGGTTCTATTTTACATATTTGGGGAAGATAGCTTACAGCTACCAGGAATCAGTACTGGGTTTACTCAGTGAGTTATAGTTCGGAGAAGCTTGTTATTTACATTTGAAGCCTTGACTTTTTTCAACTGAGATGTTTAAAAATGAATTTTAATAATAAACTGCCACATTGTTCACTTTAGTTGATTTAGAGCAATGTTTAGAGAACTGAGAAAGTTGATTAAAATAACTTGCTGTTGATTTGTCATCGAGGCCTATAAATTTTGTAGTAGTTTGATAAATTCCTTTTGCTTAAATTTAAACTAAGCTGTTAGTTTGCTCTCATTTATGTGTTGTGCAAGGTAGGAGAAGGCATCCCCTCTATAAATTGTATTAGACCACAAGGCCTTACTTACAATCTGAGTACGTGTAGTAGTGTTTTAGAAACATGTCTTATCCAGACAAGCATCTTAGCCTCCTTTCTCACAACATTACTATTCCTACATTCCTTGGATACAGAAACTCTGAAGTTCCACTGCTGTTTTTCATAGCTTTTTGTCAAAAATAAGGCATTCTTCTGGAAATATCTAGGAAGAGGCGAGATATATTCACTTTAAAAAGCAATTTTTTACCCTGCAAACAATCTAACTTATGCCTTCACTATTATAAGACTGAAAGATATAGATCTTTATTTATCCAAATAGATTTCAGAATAATGATGAAGCTTCTCTCTCTCTCTTTCTCTGGAGGGGAGGATGTAGGCAAAAGGCTTCCTAATTTGGGGGGATCACTTTCTGTAATGGATCTCACAGCACATACAGGTACAATCTGTCCCTTACCATGTTATTCTGTCGACACTGGGGCTTGGGGAACTGATACATGCTGTTGCTCTAGCTGCCGATTTTGCAACGAGAAATAAAATGTCTTTGTTTCTGATTCCAAGGCAGGCACCCTTTAATTTTTTTTAATGTTTCAATTTATTTTTAAAGGAGAGAGAGAGACAGAGCATGAGCAGGGGAGGAGCAGAGAGAGAGGGAGACACAGAATCTGAAGCAGGCTCCAGGCTCGGAGCTGTCAGCACACAGCCCCATGTGGGGCTTGAACTCACAAACCGTGAAATCATGACCTGAGCCGAAGTCGGACGCTTAACCAACTGAGCCACCCAGGCTCCCTGAGGCAGGCAACCTTTAAAACCTACACACACGCACACACACACACACACACACACACCATACACGCAAATATAGTATATGTTTATATATACAGTATGTAGATATCGATTTGGATATGGATATAGAGATAGAAATGATAGATGGATATAGATTTATACACATAGCAGCAAGCTAACTTGTTAGTTCATAAGTACAATGGAAACTCAGGCCCTTCTAATTTAACAAATGTCTTTTACATTGTCTATAGTACTGATGCAAGTTTAAATTTGATTTAGACACATAAGGATAGTAGCAGACCCGTCCACTGAAAATTGGCAGGCCAGAAGGGAGTAGCAGGAAATATTCAATGTGCTGAATAGGAAAAATATGCAGCCGAGAATACTTTATCCAGCAAGGTTGTCATTAAGAATAGAAGGAGAGATGAAGTCTTTCTCAGACAGACAAAAACTGAAGGAGTTCATGAGAATTAAACTAGCCTTGCAAGAGATCCTAAGGGGGACTTTGTAAGTGGAATGCAGCAAAGAGTACAAAGGACCAGAGATGTCACCACAAGCATGAAACCTACAGATAACACAATGACACTAAATCCGTATCTTTCAATAATAATGCTAAATGCAAGTGGACTAAATTCCCCAATCAAAAGACATAGGGTATCAGAATGGATTAAAACAACAACAACAACAACAACAACAACAACAACAACAACAAAACAAGATCCATCTATATGCTGTCAACAAGAGACCCATTTTAGACCTGAGGACACACACGGATTGAAAGCAAGGGGATGAAGAACCATCTATCATGCTACTGGAAGTGAAAAGAAAGCTGGATAGCCATACTTATATCAAAAAAACAAGATTTTAAACTAGAGAATGTAACAAGGATGATGGAGGGCATTATATCATAATTACAGGGTCTATCCATCAAGAAAAGCTAACAATTTTAAATGTTTATGGCCCCATTTTGTAAGAAGCCAAATATATAAATCAATTAATCACAAACATAAGCAATCTTATTGATAAGAATGTGGTAATTGCAGGGGACTTTAACAAACACTTATAGCAATGGACAGATTATCTAGGCAGAAAATCAATAAAGAAACAATGGCTCTGAATGATACACTGGACCAGATGGACTTGACAGGTATATTCAGAACTTTTCATCCAAAAGCAGAAAAATACACATTCTTCTCAAGTGCACATGGGACATTCTCAAAGGTAGATCACATACTGGGTCACAAAACAGTCCTTAATAAATAAAAAAAAAATATTTGAAATCATACCATGCATATTTTCAGATCACAATGCTATGAATCTTGAAATTAACCACAAGAAAAGTTTTGGAAAACCTTCAAATGCATGGAGGTTAAAGAGCTTCTTACTAAAGAAGAAATGGGTCAACCAGGCAATTAAAGAAGAAATTAAAAAAATATATGGAAGCAAATGAAAATGAAAACATGATAGTCCAAACCCTTTGGGATGCAGCAAAGGCAGTCCTAAGAGGAAATACGTTGCAATCCAGGCCTCACTCAAGAAGAAAAATCTCAAATACAAAATCTAACAGCATACCTAAAGGAACTAGAAGCAGAACAGAAAAAACAAACAAACAAACAAACAAACACCAGACCAGCAGAAAAAGAGAAATAATAAAGGTTAGAGCAGAAATAAACAATATAGAATAATAATAATAATAATAATAATAATAATAATAAACAGTAGATCAGATCAATGAATCTAAAAGCTGGTTTTTTGAAAAAATAAACAAAATTGATAAACCCCAGCTAGACTCCTCAAAAAGAAAGACACAGGACCCAAATAGATAAAATCATGAATGAAAAAAGACAGATAACAACCAACACCACAGAAATACAAACAATGATCAGAGAATTCTATGACAAATTATATGTTAACAAACTGGACAAGGTGGAAGAAATGGACAAATTCCTAGACATCCTCACACTACCAAAACTCAAACAGGAAGAAATAGAAAATTTGAACAGACCTATAACTAGCTAAGAAATCAGTTTTTTAATTCAGTTATCAAAAATCTCCCAACAGATAAGAGTCCTGGGCCAGGTGTATTCCCTGGGGAATTTTATCAGACATTTAAAGCATAGTTAATACCTATCCTTTTCAAGGTGTTCCAAAAAAATAGAAATGGAAGAAAATCTTCCAGACTCATTCTATGAAGCTAGCATTACTTTGATTCCCAAACCAGACAGAGACCCCACTAAAAAGGAGAATTGCAGGTCAATATCCCTGATGAACATGGATGTAAAAGTTCTCAACAAGATACTAACAAATCAAACTCAACAGCGTGTAAAACCAATTATTCACTGCGATCAAGTGGGATTCATTCCTGGGCTGCAGGGTTGGTTCAATATTCACAAATCAATCAATGTGATACATCACATTAAGAAAAGAAAGGATAAGAACCATATGATCCTGTCAATAGATGCAGAAAAAACATTTGACAAAATACATCTTTTCTTAATAAAAACACTCAAGAAAGTTGAGATAGAAGGAACATATCTTAACATCATAAAAGCCATATACGAAAAGCCAGAGTTAATATCATCCTCAATGGTGAAAAACTGAGAGCTTTCCCCGTGAGATCAGGAACACGACAGGGAT